>NC_047521.1:8972013-9272013 GCF_902827115.2 Pseudochaenichthys georgianus | reverse complement strand
GAAACAGACCTGTAATGCTGTGAGGTGCTGGTAGGGTCAGGTTTTTTTACTTTAAAACAAAGCTAGGCTAGTTTTTCCCTAGTCTCAAGTGTTTATGCTAAGCTAGTCTCCCCACATCTTGTATTTAGCTCCAAGCTTGAACAAACATTTTCAGAATGATTTCTCCAATGCTACAGCAGACAATAGTGACCATACGAGTTTTGAAACAGTTTGTTTGGATTTGTTCTTGTTTCAACCATGACAATACCATAGCTACAATAAGAAATCCTGACCTTAAACCCATCCAACATCCTTTGGATAACACCCTATTTATTTTGTTTGGCTACATTTAAGAAAACCTCATGAACAGTCTTCCTAGATATTTAGAGGCCGGAATTACAGCAGAATAATGATCAAGGTTTTAGAACAAGACGTTACTACAATAACATAATGTTGAAATGTGTTGGTGTCCACATACATTTGGCCACAGAGTATTGCATCAAGCCGAAAAACTGTTGAAGAAAAAAAAAAAAAGCCAACAATCAAAACTTTAACAGCAACATTCCTCTCCACCTAAATGCTATTTCCATCAGCCATCACAGTACGTTTGCTCTCTCTTTTGGTTGAAATATTGAGTGACTCATCGGAGGACTCTAAGACAAATAGAGTGACAGAAGGAACAATTCTGCATAAGAGGAAATATGGCAAACATAATAAAAGCCTCCTAGAAACAGACAGATTTACATCGGAGAGCTAAATCAATCAGTCAGCCTTGATTCAGATCCAAAGCCTGGATCCAAACCACACCGGGCCACTGTGGCAGATCCAAGAGAATACAATAAATATGTACCTTTCTGGAAGTCTAGAAACCTACTGAAGCATTGAAGTGCTTCCAGTAATATTCCCTGACGTTTTTCCATCAGATATGTGCAAACATAACGAGAAAATGTTATTTGTGAGATTATAAATAATGTTATAATTTAGCTTTAGAGATAATGACAGGGATAATGTCTCAACACTCAAGATTTGTATTTCCAGCCTGTATGGAGATCTGACTGTGGCAAGATTAGGGAAATAACTAAAGTGGAAATTAAGAACACAATCACATTTTCAGAGGATAACTATGACTCACACTTGCAGCAAAACAAATACATGAATGCACACAAACAAACACAGAGCGAGACAAACAGATGCACCGTCAGACAGACAGCCTGCATCTGCTGGAAGCCACACACACACACACACACACACACACACACACACACACACACACACACACACACACACACACACACACACACACACACACACACACACACACACACACACACACACACACACACACACACACAACACACACACACACACACACACACACACACACACACACACACACACACACACACACACACACACACACACACACACACACACACACACACACACACACACACCACACACACACACACACACACACACACACACACACACACACACACACACACACACACACACACACACACACACACACACACACACACACACACACACACACACACACACACACACACACACACATCTTGGCAGCTTTAATGTTAGCACCTCCTCTGTGTTTGGGATTCAGCCTAGTGTTAAGTCCAAGGGTGTGATGGAGATGGTGGTGTGTGTGTGTGTGTGTGTGTGTGTGTGTGTGTGTGTGTGTGTGTGTGTGTGTGTGTGTGTGTGTGTGTGTGTGTGTGTTGGAGGGAGGGCACACTAATAGAAACAGAACAAGGTTAGAATGAATGAGAAAGGGAGGGAAATAAGGATGTGATGGAGATGGTGGTGTGTGTGTGTGTGTGTGTGTGTGTGTGTGTGTGTGTGTGTGTGTGTGTGTGTGTGTGTGTGTGTGTGTGTTGGAGGGAGGGCACACTAATAGAAACAGAACAAGGTTAGAATGAATGAGAAAGGGAGGGAAATAAGGATGTGCCTGCCAACAGACAGAGACACTTGTACAACAATTGCATTACAATTTAGGATCAATAATTGATCAATAAACGTATACCAATATTTATCAAGCTTATTTATATAAGAGAATGTATTCCTCACAGATATTATAGTACACAGCATGGACACATGTATTCCAGATTTGACTGGTTAATGTTTATTAATCTCAGAAATGTAAAAGAATGTCAATAAACATGTTCTTTATTAATTTAAAAAAGACAGAACTTGATTTGTAACCAGCCTCTTAAATAAGTTGCTTTTTCAGTTTTTTTTAATCATTGTTGGTTTCTGGCTGTTTGGTGGACAAATCAAGTAATGTTTTAGACTCTCTTAAATCCTATAGATAGATTGATTGATAATCGATTACATTTTCAACTAATCATTCAAGAAATATGGCAGTAAATGCCTTTCTTAGTCGTACTTGGAGATGTCCTGCTCTTCTCTGTTTAATATCATATTTAACTGAATATCCTATATTTTATGGCTGACAAACAAGACATCATCGTAGACTTTGAAAAACTCAGTTGGACTAATTTCATAGCTTCACATTACTGAAAGTCAAATCAACAGAATACTTAAGGAAGTAGAAATACATTTAAGGCACAATGACCAAGTCAGAAAAAGGGTAAGGTGACACATTTGGAAAAAGGGAATTGGCTTGAGTAGAATATGTAGTTACAAAACAAGGGCAAGGGTGTTAGTTTTAATGAATATAATAAAGACAAAGGCAAGACCGAGCAGAGGGTGGAGATAGGAACATATGATTTAGAGATTTGCAGAGAACAATCAGGAAGACAATTGTGAAGAGAGGGAGAAGGCGAGAGACTGACGAGAGAAATGAACAGAAGGTGATGATAACATACTTCTGTGCATTTTCACCTTCAGCTTTCAGTACTGTGACCTGTCTTAAGATGACATTTGCAGATAAAAAGCAGGCTTCCACAGCCACTACCCACTTTAACTATAGTAATTGAAGCACAGGACACACTCTGCTTTGATTATTCTTTTGTTCAAGCAATAGCTGCGTGTTCAGGACATGTGTGGCCATGAAGTTCTACAAAAGCTGCAGCAGTGGCCAAGTACACAACTCACTTATTGAATAAAAAACCTTCAAACATTTGTAAGTAACTGAAGGCTAAAATACCCACAGTTCAATGTCAAATCGCCTTTGTTGGCTGAGAAGCAGAACACGACAGTGGCAGCCAGGTGTAACCTCCACTTCAAATACCGTATGAACATCATGATTCAAATGTTTAAAGAACAAATATCTGAATAAAAAGTAGATATGATTCAAAGGTAAACTTGCGAGATTCTGAAATTGAGGTGAGGGGATCAGCGGATCAGTCCACTGGAAGCTGTACAGTGGTCTGACGTTTTTTAACAATAGTTGTCTGAATATTAACACCAGCAAAGAGAGCACAGAAACCAGGGGACGGGAACACTTCATATTAGCAATTGTGGAGGTTGTTTGCATTGAAACCACCAAATCTCTAAAAACATTTCTGAAGAAATTGGATGAGCTGGCGGCCCATGTACTGGGACTTGGGTCCCAAGCACAGGACCTAGCTTTGAATGCAGCCTGGGATCATGTGCCGCATGTCGTCCTCTCTGTCTCTCCGTTTCAATTCTGTCTCCACAATAAAAGGCACTGGTTGCCCAAATAATTCTTTAAAAAGAATAATCATTTTTGGAAAAACCTCCTCATTTGTTAGGTCAATTATGTATTGGATTAGGGAAAAATCTATCTGGTTATTTTGTCTAGAGGGTTTCTCAACTGAAAAACTAGAACAATGGTGTAGTTCTTTTAAAAAATCACAACAGAAGTGTTCATTTGTGAAGATTATATTGCTGAACAAAATGTCTTGTTTGTCACATTTTCTACAATAATCCAAAATCTATCTGAAAAGTCCCATCGGCTTTTTGTTAAAGAGGCCCTATTGTGTTTTTTGGGCTTTCCTGTATTGTGTTGAATAGGTTTCTTTGCTCTTAAATGTTCTAGCTAGCGCTTCTATTAGCTAGCACTTCTATTAGCTAGCGCTTCTATTAGCTAGCGCGTCTATTAGCTAGCGCTCCAACGCGCTTCTCTGATCTCTGAGGGGTTGACCAATCACAGGGCTAGCCAGCTAACCAATCAGAGCAGACTGGGCTCTGGTTTCAGACAGAGGGTGAAAAGAGGTGCTGCATCACATGGAGTATGATAAACAATAAAGCACTGAACATTGAAGCATGTAAACATTTCACAGTAGAGGCACAAAACACAAATACCGACCTGAAAATGAGCTGAATATGTCTTCTTTAAGAGAATCACCGTGAAGCAAATGTACGGATTAGCCTAACACAATATATCATCCCTGCATCGCTTTATTACACCATGAACTAGGCCTTGTATTTGACTGTTTAGTGTACCACTCAATTTCTAATTTCCAATGTGTGAAGACAGCTTTACAGGACACACAAAACTGTCTCTGACACTTCAGCTGTCCCTCCAGACAGAATCAAACATGTTACTTTGTAGACTTCTCACTGGTGGATGAAATGGTTGTATATTGTATTATTTAGACACTCCAACATACAGTGGGGAAAAAAAGTATTTAGTCAGCCACCAATTGTGCAAGTTCTCCCACTTAAAAAGATGAGAGGCCTGTAATTTTCATCCTAGGTACACTTCAACTATGAGAGACAGAATGAGAAAGAAAAAAAAATCCAGAAAATGACATTGTAGGATTTTTAATGAATGAATTGGTAAATTCCTCTGTAAAATAAGTATTTGGTCACCTACAAACAAACAAGATTTCTGGCTCTCACAGACCTGTAACTTCTTCTTTAAGAGCCTCCTCTGTCCTCCACTTGTTAACTGTATTAATGGCACCTGTTTGAACTCGTTATCAGTATAAAAGACACCAGTCCACAACCTCAAACAGTCACACTCCAAACTCCACTATGGCCAAGACCAAAGAGCTGTCAAAGGACACCAGAAACAAAATGGTAGACCTGCACCAGGCTGGGAAGACTGAATCTGCAATAGGTAAGCAGCTTGGTGTGAAGAAATCAACTGTGGGAGCAATTATTAGAAAATGGAAGACATACAAGACCACTGATAATCTCCCTCGATCTGGGGCTCCACGCAAGATCTCACCCCGTGGGGTCAAAATGATCACAAGAACGGTGAGCAAAAATCCCAGAACCACACGGGGGGACCGAGTCAATGACCTGCAGAGAGCTGGGACCAAAGTAACAAAGGCTACCATCAGTAACACACTACGCCGCCAGGGACTCAAATCCTGCAGTGCCAGACGTGTCCCCCTGCTTAAGCCAGTACATGTCCAGGCCCGTCTGAAGTTTGCTAGAGAGCATTTAGATGATCCAGAAGAGGATTGGGAGAATGTCATATGGTCAGATGAAACCAAAATAGAACTTTTTGGTAAAAACTCAACTAGACGTGTTTGGAGGAGAAAGAATGCTGAGTTGCATCCAAAGAACACCATACCTACTGTGAAACATGGGGGTGGAAACATCATGCTTTGGGGCTGTTTTTCTGCAAAGGGACCAGGACGACTGATCCGTGTAAAGGAAAGAATGAATGGGGCCATGTATCGTGAGATTTTGAGTGACAACCTCCTTCCATCAGCAAGGGCATTGAAGATGAAACGTGGCTGGGTCTTTCAGCATGACAATGATCCCAAACACACCGCCCGAGCAACAAAGGAGTGGCTTCGTAAGAAGCATTTCAAGGTCCTGGAGTGGCCTAGCCAGTCTCCAGATCTCAACCCCATAGAAAATCTTTGGAGGGAGTTGAAAGTCCGTGTTGCCCAGCGACAGCCCCAAAACATCACTGCTCGAGAGGAGATCTGCATGGAGGAATGGGCCAAAATACCAGCAACAGTGTGTGTAAACCTTGTGAAGACTTACAGAAAACGTTTGACCTCTGTCATTGCCAACAAAGGGTATATAACAAAGTATTGAGATGAACTTTTGTTAGTGACCAAATACTTATTTTCCACCATAATTTGCAAATAAATTCTTTAAAAATCAGACAAAGTGATTTTCTGGATTTTCCCCCCTCATTTTGTCTCTCATAGATGAGGTATACCTAGGATGACAATTACAGGCCTCTCTCATCTTTTTAAGTGGGAGAACTTGCACAATTGGTGGCTGACTAAATACTTTTTTGCCCTACTGTATATCTGACCCTGTAATCACTTCTCCAAAAACCCTGTTTGTCACCTGTGCCCTCCTGCTTGCCATTTGGAGTAAACAGCCATCAACAGTCTGAGGGCTAGAGCCAGACCTCCTGATGAGCAGCGTCTGACAGTCTCATAACCAGAATCAGAATCACAGCAGTTACCACAGGAACAAATCCAGGCGACAGATGAGGAGATGGATTCACAAAGAGGCAGCTGTCAGGATATTAACACACTAAATATCGAGCTACACCCTTATTGTATGGGCATTGGTGGACGAAGTACTCAGAGATTTACTTAAAGTAAAAGCAGCAATAACAAGTTGTAAAAAGAGATAAACTCCCTCTGGAGGACTTTAGCCTTTGCAGACCATTTACATGCATAAAAACATGCAACACACTACAGGAGAGGGAAACCCCCAATATGTATAACAGGGCCCCTTTAAGTACAGTACATTGGGTTAATAACACATTACATGTAGCCATTGCTTATGAGTAAAACTAACATAACACTTATCCATCTTAGCACGTTACTGCTTTGGCCTTTATCTAACAAAGCAATATAAACATGAAGAGTGTTCGGGATGACAGACGCCAGGAAGGCAGAGTCAAATAAAAAGAACATGAGCAAATACATTGCAACCATCTAATCATTTATTTTTAAGATTTTACAGTCAGCTCGAACATACGTTGATGCTACGGCTAATCTTCGATTAAAGGATAAGACTGATATACTGCACAATAAACAAATCCCATTAAGAAAAGTGATTCCATCACTCAATACTTTTTTAATCTCCCTTCCCTTCTCTGGCAATCCCAAGCTTACTAGGTCCTAATCTTTTATATTTATATGAATATGTTGCCCCCTTAAGGGCAGCCAAAACAAGCTGTAAATAGAACAGATGATATCTTGAATTCTGTTGCTGTTCAGAGCAGCAAGAAAGAATCAAAACAGTTAAGCTACGTGACGTGAAACCAAAACAAAGAGCTAAAAGACACAATTATCAATTATCAGCTGATAATTAACTCCGATGAGATTACCAGCGACCCCATTGCATATAATCGTACTTTGTTTGACTGTCAATATAAAAATGCGGATTACAGACGCTTTATACTGTTACTGTATTATAGTGGTCTTAATGATGTTCTCTAAAGACAAAACTTTGAGGCAGAAGGGATCTGTACATCTGTAATCATGTAACAAGACGAAAAGAGAATTAAAAAGGACATCAAAAACAAGTTTAAGTTGACAAGTACACAGCTTGCAGTCACCAAGAATAAAACATTTATGAAACATGTTACATTTCAGTGTGATTAAAGTAAAGAGTCTGGAATACACTACCTGATGAAATACATCTAGGAACAGCTGGATTGAATTGCACCATCGCACCAGCGAAAAAAACATCATCCACATCAGTTTCTAGCTTTCCTTTAGGTAAGACATCTCTGTAAACAAGCCTGTGGCTCCCATGCATCAAAAGCTTCTGATTCATTTACAACAAGGCTGAGAAGCCTGGAAGCCAGTACAGATCATTTCTCATCACCAGACTGCAAAGCAACATGACATATGGAGATGAGGAAGCTCAGAGAAGCAGCCACAGCAGAGGGCATGTGTCAGCAATCTAAAGCGTACTGCTTCTGCGTTTGATTTGTTATCAAGTGTTTGTCCGGCCTGTGGCAACATGTGCCTCAGTGTGTTAAACCTGCATGTGTGATTAACTGTGCACATGCAGAGGCTAGTGAACGGGTGAAAGTAAAAGGAGTATTTCAGTGCTGGAGAGACGGCTCAGATTGCGTTACAGGAACATCTCCGAGAATAGACTTCCTATGCATCTGTCATTTTTCTTGGCAGTGACACTCGAATCCATTTCTGCTTCATTGAGTTTTATCAACTTCACAAAAAAAAATCACCTCAAGGTTTGATTTAAAGTATGCGTTTGCACCTAGCTTGCATCCCTTTCTCGAAAACGGGAAACCTTGTGATGAGATCTTTTTGAAGGATTTAGAGATATTTTCTTTTTCATTAAAGTCACCATGTGAATATATTTTATTGGTTAGAATTATATATATTTATAACTTTAGAATTGTTTTCAAATCACACATTCGTGCCAACTATTTGTGAAGATATCAGCGTGCAAAGTTATCTTCCAGTCTAGGCTCAAAACAACATGGTACAGTTTTTTTATGATAGCATAGCATAACATGTGCAGTTCTGATCATTTTCATTTTCACAAAATGTATGTTTAAATCTATAATTCGGTATGTAGCACTGTTTCATCACTCTCAGCTTAAAAACTGAGAAGTAAAAATCCACTCAAAAGAAAGCTAATGGAAGATGTTGGGCCACTTTGGTGAAGCTATATACTTCTTGCAGTTTTTTAAGGCGTATTCAATTTGCTTATTTGCATTTAGAAGACATGGCACAACATTGACTTCCATTTAGAATGATGTTTCTGGCCTATATAATACCTGCCCTGTTATGCTGGGAAGGTAATGCGAGGTGGGATCACTGGAGCGTTTTAACTGAAAACGTCTGGCTGCTGCTGCTGGAAATGAGGTTGGTGAGTTTGGATTGGAAAACAGAGATAATAAGCTACTGTACTCCAAAATGAAGGAACAAGGGAAGCTGTGATTCTTCCACTTAAAAAGGGAACTAGTTTAAATCATAGTCCTTCAATCCATTGCCAATATAAGAAGTATTGATTTTTGATATTTATTTATTTATATAGATTTCTCTCTATATATTATACTCCTCTCTATCTCTAGAGAGAGAGAGAGAGGAGTGAGCGGCGAAAGGATGGAGAGAGAGCTATAGTTCCTACATCGCTCGACTCTCTATATACTAGCTCTATCTCTCTCTCTCTATCTATCATTTCTACTCGTATATCTATCCTCTTCTCTCTCCTCTCATCGATGGAAAGTAACAGTATCGTTTCAGGTTTTCTGAAAAACTCAGTTCCCCTGTAGTTCATAACAAAAAACATAAATAATAGTTTCTCTCATGCAACACATATTTTATTACTTTTAGTATTTTGTAATAAAAGCTAGTGTAAGTAAAACCACAAATAATGATATTGTAGAAAGGTTATCCAAATTATTTGTGACTTCGGAGAAGGTCGAAAGGCGGACAAATACTGTGCATCATTTAATGTTAAAAGATGTTCTTATAGCTGCTTACAACCACATGACTGTTATAAACCCTGTATTACCTTTATTGAGTGCCTATAAGAGTTTTCTCTGTCTGTTGAAACAATGACAAGATAAACGTTGCACTTAAGCTTCAGCGCAATTAACCCTGACTGTTTATTTAAAATGGTAATACACCGTCTGTTCCACCCCCCCAAAAACCCTGGAGATCCACTAAAGCCCCCAATAATCCACACTACTTCTTGACAAAAAAGTCCATTATGTTAATGTTGCCTGGCAACAGGACTCCAGACAGTACAGGGAAAAAGGGTCTTGGGTTAATATTGATTCAAACTGATATTGGTTTCAGGAAGTAGCAGCTGGAACACTGTAAGTTTCAAGCTAAAAGCCAGAAGTGTTTTAGACTCGAGGGGAGCAGGGCAGATTGGGGGGGGGGCTGCAAGGAACATAACGGCACACAGATGATAGAAGTGAAAGGGAACCTTATGGATCAATAAACCCTGCAGCACATTTACAATCTGTCTTCCTCCTCTCCACTCAAACTTGCTTTATTCACAGGTTCATTGTCATTGAGCAAACTCTTTTTTTGTGTGCATCTACTGACATGTCTCCATGCTTTAATGTTCAAAAAGCTCTTTATTTTTCTCATGCTCCCTGTGCTGCAGCACCTCTTTTCACCCTCTGTCTGAAATCAGAGCCCAGGCTGCTTTTTTCTACAATGTGTTGGAGTATTATCCAATAGAAGTGTGATTGTTACATAGTGATGTCACTATGTTGCAGAAGTAAACAAAGGAGTCCAATTAAGGTGTTTCGGGCAGGCGGGGGGATTTGAGGGGGATTTGAGCCTTTGCAGACCATTTACATGCACAACAACCTATATAACACACTACAGGAAAGGGATATCCCAAAAAGCATAATAGGGCCTCTTTAATTTTGCATGGGATCGTGTACTTTTCCTGGAAGCCTCACTCTGTGGCCTGTTGCTTTAAGTATTTTTAACTTTTCACTGCATAACCATCTCCTTCTCTTTTCCCCAGCTCTCTGCTTGGTTATTCTCGTAAATTAGTAAATACATTCCCTGTCTCACTACAACGTCCGTTATAAACACAGCAGCTCCACACACTCCCATTGGCTGGAAGTGACATCACATCATCGCAAAGTGTCGAGTCAGACTCACTCTCTCTCTCTCTCTCTCTGACAGATGATGCCCCCTTGTGGTCGTACAGGAAACAGCAGTCATTTTAAAACTTGGGTTTTAAAGTCTACTTATGACCTATTTACATGTTTAACATCTGCCGAGAGACTGAAATACACTGACCCCAGATCGGTGACTTTCACCTTATCCGAGGCATCTGATCCCAGACAGAAGCTGGGTAGAGTAAATTGGCTTGTGTTTTGTCTAGCTTACAGACCCATTAGAGTGATTTAGACTGTAAGCCTTCCTGATTATTAAACTAACAGGATCATGTTCAGGCTCTAATGGCTACTTACTGCACGTTGTAATCTGCCCTCTGGTGTTCTCAAATGACTACAGACACATCCTGTACCAGCACAATATGATATACTGATTGATGTCTGTATTAAGGCTTTTGTTCATTTTATTGTTTTGCTTGTTTCATTATATTTGCAAATGATGGCCATGAATGTGTGATAAATTCAACTGTGAATCAAAACGTTGACTGTAAGAGACTTAACAAATATGATATGTGAGACTAGGGCTGCAAATAAAATAGATGGGTGATGTTTCAGATGAAATGTGTTTATATTGTTGTCAAGAATTAAATTCATTCTCACATCTGAGGAACTTAAATCTTATTTGGGTTATTTGGATAGTAAATTACCAAACGGCTGATTTATTACTGACATAGTTCCTCATTTATTTTCCACCAAAGGACACATTAATTGACATATTGCTGCAGCTCCAATTGAAACACTGGGGTTTTCTTGATGTCAGTCTTCAGTGTCAGAAGTATTGTAAAGTGGTTAAGTGTACATGGTGAATGTTAAAGGGAATATGAAGAAATTAGTATGTTGTGTGATACAGATACAAATAAAGAAAACATTTAAAAACCCATTATAACACGGTAAGAAGGCTAAGCAGCATTTGAGCTTTAGCTAAGCCTAAGAGACGGTTTAGCTCAAGTCAAGTCCTCTCTATTAGTATATCTAAAGCAGGGGTTCTCAAAGTGCGGCCCGCGGGCCAATAGCGGCCCTCGGAAATGTTTCTGGCGGCCCGCGATAGTTAATGTGACACGCTGAAATGCATGCGTTATATTTTAATCCTCCATGGTTGTATGTAGTAAGAATTAGAATGGAATTTAAGAATGGTAAAACTGCGCCCCCTGGGTTGTCATTCCTAAATTATGAATGACAGCTTGTGGAAAGTTTGCTAGACTACTGGTTGCATGGCAACTAGGCATCTCGCGAGTTGCGGTAATTGGTTAGTACAATAAAGAAAGGATTTGTTTTGGAATTATTTTAGGTTCCGTTTTTTCTTGGGCGGCCCTCAATCCAATATTGGGTACCTACATTGGCCCTCACTCATCAAAACTTTGAGAACCCCTGATCTAAAGGATAGGTCATGTTGTAATAGTGATTCCTACCTTGCGGCTGGTGTAGTGGGCGTGTTTGGCCAGCTTGCCGTTGAGTCCCTGGAGGAAAACCTCGTCTGTGACTTTGCCCACATTCATACAGGCCTCGTCCAGCACAGAGAAGATGCCCTTATGCTGCTGCTCCACCAAGTCCACTATGATCTGATTATTGAAGTAATCAATCTGATAACAGAAGGCAGGAGAATAAAAGTCACACTGTGTCAAAGTGACAGAAATATACTGCAGGCTGTACACTTTGACAAGATAATAAAAGAAGCAGTGAAACTAATTTCCTGAAATCTTTGTGACTCGAGAAAGTCAAAGCTTTTTGGAAAGAATAAGACAATAAAGTGGTGAAGGAATGATTCCTAAAACCCAAAAATGAGTTAGCATTTTACCACATCGGTTTATCTCGTCTTGAGGTCAACAGTTTTTTTAACATGTTAGGGTTAAACGCCTGTTTAATACATTTGATAAACACAAGCTATCAGTAAAACACCGCTCACAAATGTTCTGATCTTTTGAAATATTCTTAAATCCAATGAAAAAATCCCATTGCTTTTTGATGAGGAAGCCCTTGTGAAGCAAATGTCCAGGTCGGCTAACAAAATGTCCCTCCACTCCCCCGCTCTGTGTTCTTTCAATATTTGGCATTGGAAATGCAAAGTGATGCAACTAAGCATAACAAAATAAAAATAAAAATCCCCCTTACATGTTTCCATGGGATGCCTTCTCGTTGATACTCTTCCTGTTCCTGCTTTAGCACCAGCTGGATGAACAGTTGCTGCAGCTTTTCATTACAGTAGTTGATGCAGAACTGTTCAAAGCTAAAGAAATAGAGGGGATTGAATGTTATGCGTGCATCGGAATACATTTCTAATTCAATATGGAGAAATGCGATCTTTGTTGTCTTTGTTACAACCAAGAAAATCTAATAAATACAGACAGAAACGTAACATTCTGTTAGAAAGGATGCAGATGTTTTGATGCTTATTGTTTTGGTGGAATAGTGTGTCTCGTGCTAACCTGTTGTTCTGGAAAATCTCAAACCCGTAGATGTCCAGCACCCCGATGACGGTGTTCTTCCCGTGGACTCTGGCGTCGTAGTTTTTCACCTCGATGATGTCATTGATTCGTCCCACTATCCAGCAGAACAGTCGCTCGTACATGGCCTAAAGACGACACAATATGAAAACAGGTTCATGAGACTAATTGGCTGGTGAACAAGTGCATTGCTCAAGGGCAGAGAGGACTACAGCACAGATGGGTCATTGAGTGAGTCAGACCTTTGTTCACAGCCCACAGTGCTGGTTTAGAAACCGCCTACATACATGTCCTCCTCCACAGTCTCCAGCCTCTGTCTGGAGTCACAACATTGTGACTCATGCTTGTGTGAATTAGTGTGAATTGCAGTGAAACTATCGCCAAGCGCTTGGTGAAATGTCACAACCCCTCGCCATCAGCTGGTTGTGTTTTCCCCTCTTTGTGTACGGCCAAATACAGAGAAAGTGTTGTGTGCAGTACTGCTGGACAACAGACCAACAACATGTAATTAACTATCAAACAGTTACCTTGGCCAAAGCGTCCCGTCCGTAGCTGGCCTCCTGCATCGTGTGCTGCTTCTCGATGACGTCCCGGCCCGTGGCCACGGTACGGTACAGCATGGCCTTCTCCACGTTTTCTTCTTTGGTTGACAGCAGGTCGCTAAACACAGCCACCAGCTTTGTGTTCTCTATCAAAGTCACATCTCCGTCCACCCCGAATGTCAGGTTGCCCTAGAAGAGAAGACACAACGCATGGATTATTCGGCAGTGCATAAGGTGTAGTTCATCCTTTTGGAAAACACAAATGTGCGTTCTTGCCACAGAGTTTGATGAACAGATTGATACCAGTTTAATGTATGTCACTAAATACGAGGCAGTGATTCGCTAAGCTTAGCATGTAGCCGGGAAACGGCATGACTGGCTGTGGCCATTTGTGAATCTCCATAATAGCAAATGTGTAACTTTGACATTGTTGTCTGTGTACAAATGATGTCAGGCTAGGTGCTTCTGTTCCAGCATAAAGATACAGATACAAAAGGGGTATCCATCTTCTGAAGGCAAAACAAGAGAATAGGGACATTTCACAAAAAGGAAGGTTCCTGGAAAAGGATAACGATACAGTAACAGCGGAAATTCTTTAGATAGTTAAAATTGCAAATAAATTATAAAAACTAAAGTAAACAAGAGAGTATTTTATACAGTGAACAACCGTTTAGCTGCATTTTTTTTACTGCAGGCAAATAATGACTGTTCACTGTTTTCTACATATCACTTATTCAAATGAATTGCTTTGAAAACTGTTTATAAAGTCAAAATGACTAATAATACTCCAATAGTTTCCTTCTAGTTTCTCTATAGTCAGTACGAAATAATATAGCTGTATACCAGAAATAGCCAAGGAAATTCTCAGGAAATTCTAGACCCTTATAGACCATATATATGTATCTTTTTTTTTTTTAATGAGCCGCTTTTGCATTGGAAATAGTACCCAGTGTCAAAAACAAACAAAAGAGTAAACAAATGTGTTCTATTTCAAATCCATACACTTACTATCCTGGCAAGCATGCTGGCCCACTTTGCCAATATGGCTCTCATTTCTCTCAAATCAAAACACAGTATCTCCCATATTGGGACTCAGCTGGCGTGAGACTTGAGCGGGTATTACCAGATGTAGGATGGTGGCCAGGATCTTGTAAACAGTCTGAATCTCATCCCCTGTGAAACCGATCACTTTCATGGCATCAGCCACAGCTTTGAAATCAGCGCCATCGTTGATAGAAGACTACAGAGAGAGAACGGGAAATGTTGGAGAAGGATTCAAACTAAATACTGAAAGTAAACAGTGTTAACGTTGATTGGATTTATCATTGTAATGTCAAGTAAGATTTCAAATTAAGAACATGTTGTCTTTTAAAAAATGTATCTTGCTTAAACAAATATAAACATGGATCAAAGTGTTTTGTCCCAGAGCCAGTCTTTTCCTGTCCCTTTCAAACTAGCAGGGATGCCATTTCCCCACAGTTAATGGCATTAGAAACTGCTGCTCCACTGTGATGCTTGGCTATAGAACAGGAGCCGCTGAGGCACAGTGTATAAACCGCTACCTCAGCTGTTTGGTTGAGTTGTATTCCATTGCGTCAGGCTGTTGTTGTGTTGCTGTCAAGTGGATTTGTTCCAACTCATTAACTCATGCACAGACTGTGGCACGAAGCTGAGGTCTACATCAAAAGCACTCCTCTGTACAGTAACAGGATGATGATTACGGGAATGATCTCTTTACAAGCAATGCATGCATTTTGTACCGTTTTCTTTAATACAATCTGTAAGCTGTGGTGAGGAAACACATCTGCGTGTAAGTGGTGTGTCTGATTGCATCCATATCACTGAAAACTAACTCACACTCTCAGACTTTTGTTCTCTGGTTTTCATTCTTTGCTACTTGTACTTTTGTTAGAATGTAAGTTAAACTTTAAGAAGTACCTTGATTTGGCCTCCAACTTTGATGTAGTTGTAGGCTGTCGCGTCCTTTTTGATGTGAATAGAACGTAACAGGGAATCTGGAGCTCCTTTGAGCAGCTGGGGGGGGACAAAACATACATTATTACTGACAACATACACACAGCCCCCTTCTTGACTTTTTGAATCATTAAAGTCATTGGCATATCCATGTTATTTGAATGTAATGACTGTACATCCAATACATATGGCTTATTCATTTTCAATTCATCGAGCTCCTACATGTAGGTACAAAAGGCCCCTTGATGACTCGTGGATTCATATTTCCTGGTTGTGAGTTCAGTCATTTGCATGATTAACAAACACATACTGTACAAATGCTCTTTACATATGTACCTGGTAGAATGAATGAAAGCTCCTCTCTCCTTCCTGTTGGAAAATGACCCTGGACTGTGGACAAAGTGGAGCATTACATAACAGCCGTTTTAAAGCCACCCGGAGCATCAAACAAGCCATTATTCCCATTTGTTGGGATTATGACACTTTCATTTAGAGCCATGTCCAATACCTTCTCCAGAAGGTAGTTGTTGATGTGGCCTCCGATGGGGTCCCCCTTGAAGTCGAAGTTGATGTCCATGTATTTGCCGAAGCGGCTGGAGTTGTCGTTGCGGCTGGTCTTGGCGTTCCCGAAGGCCTCCAAGACACAGTTGGATTTAAGCAGCATGTTTTTCACCCTGTGTAAGGCAGGACGATGGAACAGGTTAAGACGTCGGCCACATGTTTCATTGCAGCCTTTTACTTTAAACCAGGGATGTCAAACTCAATTTCATCGCGGGCCACATTAGAATTATGGTTGCACTCAAAGGGCCGGTGGTAACTTTAAGACTATATATACATAGATAATAAATATAAAATAATGTATCATTTTACAATATTTCCTCTGCATTGGATTATTATCGGATAGGGTAATAACTTCATAATTAACTACGTCTAAAAGCAGAAGTCTAGGGCAAATCATTGCAAGTCTCTTCAGTGCGCATGTCACAAAATGAGATGTATTGTGGGACATGTAATTTATGGGCAACGTTCTCCTGTAAAGCGGCACGTAACATTATAATAAACTTATTATATTCTTTGCAAGCTCTTGTGGGCCACATAAAATGAAGTGGCGGGCCGGATTTGGCCCCCGGGCCTTGAGTTTGACACCCCTGCTTTAAACCTTAATAGTTAACAGCTTGTTAACAATATCAACTTTATAACATGATGATCCTTCCACATTCACATCTGATCGAAACTTATCCCTAAGCACATTTCAGGACACAATTGCGAAAACCAAGACCATCATTTTGTCATGTACATTTACTCATTTATTTTTAAATATTGCTGGAAAGCATAGGCACTAATGTGACTTAATTGCATAACTGCCACATGGTCACCTCCACTTTTTAAATGCATTGTTGTGTTGCACTTTGTATATTCCCTACTGTGTGTGTGTTTATGGTATGTGTGGCCTTATATGCCAGGGCCAAAGACACATTTCCATGTCCTGTAATTGGTGGACAATAAAGTGATGTGCCATTGTTGTGTTAATAGCTTGTTCTGCTGCCCTCAAGTGGACAACAAATAGAATAATGCAGGTTAAAAATATATCACCATGTACAGAGTTATTAAAACAGAAAACTACATGTATAAATTCAGACAGATGTGTTGTTTCAGTGTCTGTATGTGATATTTGCCCAGGTGCAGCTGGAGTTTTTAAATGTGTGTCCTCTAGCAAACCGTGGCAAAGCATTCCCCGGAGACCCACTAATACCTGAGAGGGACGAGCAACAATCTTAGCTGATACCTAACTCACAAAGATAACGGACAATACACTGGGAGTAGTCAGTAGAAGTTAGAAAGACTGATTGATCTGCCTCCATGTACACAATGTCTAAAATCTGTCATTCTGTTAAAAACCTCTTTTGAAAGAGGCGTTTATTTGCTCAGAAATGTCTGGCTTTTTATTTACCAGGTTTCATAACTTGAAGGCTAATGATACCATTGAAACTATATCATCTAATCTAAAAACTCTCTTGAACCTTGATAACACTGTATTGCTTTTGTCCGAATAGCTGTAAAGTGTAGACTTAGCTGGTAAGAGTATAGAACGTTTTTTATTGTTTAAAATATATTATACAGTGAAATGGATATTGCAATACTGTTAAGAATAAAAACATACATAACATAACACATATTGCTCCTGTCACATAAAGACTGGCTGGCCTGTGACCCAAATGATACCCAGACACTTTATTCCTGACCTTAACTTTGTGTGGGCTGTCAGTTATGGATCATATGGTTTAATAGCTGAGACGTTGATACGTGGCAGTAATCATTTGTGGAATATGACTTGCTTCTATCAACCATAAATGCAAGATAAGAAATGTGACCTAGAAAATAGATAATTAAGAATGAGATATGAAGCTCTTTCATATGTATGTACTAAAATAGACCTTTTGCTGCAGCTAGAAACTCTCATTTGAGGAAGAGGATTATTGCTGAACATTCTTTGGTGGATTTTGAGACAGGTTTGAAATGACTTTTTATTTTTTATTATCCAATGTATTATCCAATGTATTCTTTGATTTGTATGACTGTTTTTGTGGTTAACCATGCATAACAACTCCATTTTAAGAATTCAAAGAAAAACTCCTCCGTACCCACTCCCCATCCCATAATATTTAGTCACCAAACCAAGCCTGTGTACGGTCTTTTCAGTGCGAGTTAACCGGGTCAAGAGCAGCAGCAGCAGCTCACCTTTCAACTTCAGCCCTCTGATTGGGATTGGTGATAGCAGCAATGTATTGCATTATGTACTTGCTGGCTTCTGTCTTTCCGGCTCCACTTTCCCCTGCAATGAAAACAATACTCAGTACAGTGTGTCTTTAAAAGTATCCATTTTTATTTCAGTAGTCATTTTTAGGCAGTTTGCTTTCTAAATGAATGAATATTAAAACTTGAACAGACCCATGCCCAGAGCCTGATTTGTTGCGTCATTCTTTAAAAACGATACTGTGTTGCACAAACATGTTTCAGTATACAACATCACTTTTATTTTGAAGTGAGTTAATAGACCAAACTATATTTGTGTCTGGGTATGGATGCATGAACCATGCTATTAAGATGCGCAGTTCCCCCTTCTGACCACTAAGTGGTGCTGCATCCTCTGCATGGCTTCTCCAGCACAGCTTATATCCACATAAGAACATCTTTTATTAACTTAACAAAGGTCAGAGGTTATATTAATATGTTCAGGACATTTGCTCCAGAACATCGGTCAGGAGAGATAACACCGGAGTATAAGAGGAAATAAAGGAGGATTACAGTGTTTTTTTATATTTTGTAAAATAAAGACAAGAAAAAAAGGGAAGAAATGTGTTCCTTGACTTGTCGTTCCTTGTGAAATGTGGAGAGAGTAACACATCCTTGTTCTCTTGGTGCGGCCCATGCAGGGGGCTTTCTGTGTTACCTGAGATGACAATACAAGTGTCTTTGTTCCTCCTCTTCATGGCCTTGTAAGCAGCGTCAGCGATGGCGAACAGGTGGGGGGGCCTCTCGTACAGCTCGCGGCCCTTATACTGCTCCACCATGTCGCGGCCGTAGATGTTCATGGCACGGTACGGGTTGACGGACACCACCACCTCCCCGATGTAGGTGTAGATCCTCCCCTTCTCAAACCTGAGGGAACACAACGTGGCTTTTTAGTGGTTTTATCAAATGTTCAATGTCCTTCTACTTGTCTTGTGTTTGTGTTTAAGCAGGCGAATTTACTCATTGACTTTTCTGTCTTCATTTATAAGCATTTATATTTTGGGATGAATTTATAATCAAACTCTGCCAGAGAAGGAATAAAATACTTTTTTTATTTACAAAACTACTGCTTTAAAACGTTAAGCATCAGTCAATACTTTTGTAGAATCCAGCATCAAGCAATTACCAGAAACTATTTGAAAAAAGGAAATTCTAATAAAAAAATGTCAATTGCATTAAAAATCATTCCGATACAAAGCAACACCACACTGACTGGGAAGTGTGTCACTTAAACTCATCATTATGCAGCAACTTCCTAAAAGGAAACAAATCAATTGAATCACAAGTGAAATTGTATTTCAATAACTGTATAACCAGCTTAACATTTGCCACTTTAAAAAAATGTATCTGACATTTACATTGGTAAATAAGCCATATATATTGTGAGTTGATGTTTTAATCTGTCCAACGGCACAATTTTGCATGTTACAATCTTTCAGTTTGCATGTTGCTATCTTTCAGTTTGCATGTTGCTATCTTTCAGTTTGCATGTTGCTATCTTTCAGTTTGCATGTTGCTATCTTTCAGTTTGCATGTTGCTATCTTTCAGTTTGCATGTTGCTATCTTTCAGTTTGCATGTTGCTATCTTTCAGTTTGCATGTTGCTATCTTTCAGTTTGCATGTTGCTATCTTTCAGTTTGCATGTTACAATCTTTCAGTTTGCATGTTGCTATCTTTCAGTTTGCATGTTGCTATCTTTCAGTTTGCATGTTACAATCTTTCAGTTTGCATGTTGCTATCTTTCAGTTTGCATGTTGCTATCTTTCAGTTTGCATGTTACAATCTTTCAGTTTGCATGTTGCTATCTTTCAGTTTGCATGTTGCTATCTTTCAGTTTGCATGTTGCTATCTTTCAGTTTGCATGTTGCTATCTTTCAGTTTGCATGTTGCTATCTTTCAGTTTGCATGTTGCTATCTTTCAGTTTGCATGTTGCTATCTTTCAGTTTGCATGTTGCTATCTTTCAGTTTGCATGTTGCTATCTTTCAGTTTGCATGTTACAATCTTTCAGTTTGCATGTTGCTATCTTTCAGTTTGCATGTTGCTATCTTTCAGTTTGCATGTTGCTATCTTTCAGTTTGCATGTTGCGATCTTTCAGTTTGCATGTTGCTATCTTTCAGTTTGCATGATGCTATCTTTCAGTTTGCATGTTGCTATCTTTCAGTTTGCATGTTGCTATCTTTCAGTTTGCATGTTGCTATCTTTCAGTTTGCATGTTGCTATCTTTCAGTTTGCATGTTGCTATCTTTCAGTTTGCATGTTGCTATCTTTCAGTTTGCATGATGCTATCTTTCAGTTTGCATGTTGCTATCTTTCAGTTTGCATGTTGCTATCTTTCAGTTTGCATGTTGCTATCTTTCAGTTTGCATGTTGCTATCTTTCAGTTTGCATGTTGCTATCTTTCAGTTTGCATGTTGCTATCTTTCAGTTTGCATGTTGCTAGCTCAAAGCCTTTTTCAAAACCTCTAACACGGTCAATAAGGGAGTCAATATATCTGACACCGATGCTGTATTGAGGGACAAGATCAACTCTTCTTCCTTCAATTGTGTGAGTGCTGTAACATACAATGAGATATAAACAATAGTGAGCTTCCAACTTTATGTCAACAGAATGAGTATGTTGTCCCTTTCCGGTTTCAAATGACAATGTCCTCCATGCACAAAGCCAGTTCTATAAGACGTGTTTTCCTGTTTGGACTTCAACCCAATCCAACATCGCTAAGATGCATTTTAAACTGTGAGCCAAACCTGATGACCAAACAGCCGTGTTGGCCCTGATGATGACTGAATGGAGGATAAACCCTGCAGCCAGGTTCCAATATGGTGCACAGACTGTAACCAGAGGAGAGTCGTTTATTACAGCAGCAGATGAATGCCTATTGTTAAGGATGGTATACAAATGACCCCTGCCTGCATGTGTGCAGAATGCAGGTTGGTTTGTGTGACGACGAGTGCTATATAAATAAACTTCCATAGTCATGACAACTATTTATATGGTCGTATTTTTCTGACATGGACATATTTTTAAAAGGTACAGAGTAGCCCTATCTCACTTTCTGTGCCCATCTCTCTCTAAATCACACAATCTTTTGATCTCCGTCTCTCTCCCCAGCCTCAGGCCCGCCCGCCTGCCTGACTTCCTTCCTCTCCAAAGAGAAACTAGGAGCCCAGTTCCTCTCAACAGAAGAATGGCCTCTTTCTTCACAGCTGCCAAACTTCTGCCGCTGCCTTGCAAACAGAGCCAAACGCAGATTATTCCAAAACGGTCCTAACAGACCCACGTACAGTGTTTGTGATTGTGGGTTTGAAGCCATTGCCAGATAAAAAAATCGGAGAATTCTTATTGATTTTGTTTTTTTTGTTATTATTTGTTTTTTGTACTTTGTTAATTATTAATTTGAGTGAGGAAAAAAAGGAAATATATATATATATATATTATTGTTGTATGTTTTTGTTTCTAACATGTTCAATAAACCGACAAAAAAAAAAAAATCAATCAATCAAGCACTCATATTTGCTAAAAACGACTTGCCAGATATTGAGTTCCCATATATTTGAATGAAGTTGCTGAGTCACTGGTAGAATTACAAATCAAGCGCTGAATGATGAGAACATTATTACTCAGCTTAAACAACTTTAACATACATCCAACTGGCTGTTGATGGATGTCCATGACATTCTTCTTGTTTATCAGTGTTTCGCATTTTTCAATCATTTTGTATAAATCATATCCGCACTGAACTTTTAAAAAGGTATGTTAATAGTGCATTTTAGTGGGAACAGAAAAACAGTAACCAATTGTTGAGACATAGCAACGTCAAATAAATTAGTGCTCAATATTATCATCGAATTTACAAGTGAAATACTGAGCAACGCTTTCGGGTGGGATAACACGACTCAAGTTGCAGCTAGGTACAACAATGCTTTACCACAAACTGTACACACACTACACACGCTGGATTAGCTCATCCTACAGTGTGTGTTCATACTGCATGTCAGTAATCTTACTGTATGTCAGGCCATGCACAACTGGCACGGCTGGGCTGACAATGACCTGGGATGTCCAATGGTCCTGGTCAGGATGGGGCGATATGAAGACGGTAGAATAAAGATGCAGAATAAGAGGCTTTTGTGTAAATAATGCCACTTTCTGTTATTGACAGAGAAATAATAATATTCAACAACAAAAAACGTCACAGTCAATTTCCAAGCAACAGAAACTGAAAATGCCGTTCTCCTGATTACTCCGTTTTATATCATATCATCCTAAAAAGCTTTGGGTTAAGGACTGACTAAAAAAGACATTCACTTGGATTTGTGTCGTACTGGGATGGACAGTTCTTACTTTTCTCTGAAAATATGTGTTGGATTCATTGATAATGAAAATGTAAAAAGCTAAGCTAACTAGCTGTCTCTCGGATCCTGATGCCACAGAAAAAGCCATTGTGCCCCCCCCCCCAGTCAGGGAGGCTGCTGTGTGCCCGCTCCATTGTTCAAATGTCATCGGAGGTCTTTGTCTCAGACGTCGCCCCCTGCATGGGCCAACACGGAGAGCTGCCCACTCACCGTACAATAGCTGCTGGGGCATCTTCAACAATGGTTGAGAAGAAGGGAGGGGGGTGTCTGTGGGGTCCCAGCTGCTTACTGTATGTATAGAAAGGAGGGTGATGGCATATGCTGTCCAAAATGAAAACATCTGGAGGTATTTTTCATCTGGGAATTGATATCATTCCAAACCAGACGAAGAAAAGCTCATAAACACTAATAATATTGTTAAATGGCAAGATATTAAAATAACCCACTCATGTTTAGCGATAAAAGGAGACTTAAACATTCCGCTATACTGTTAACACCAAATATGTGATTGTATTTCACCATTGTGGGATTTAAGATGTGTCACCCATCTGTATATCCGGATCTTTGTCGATAAGTGACATTGGTTGAACTCTTCTTATCTGTACATTACCGGTATAAAATGTCTAACAACGTTAATATATACCATTATAAAGCAAACAGGTCTCAAGGGAGACAACATCTGTGTGTTTAAAATATGTTTATTTATGTTAAGGCTTGCATTTATGTAACTCTGCAGCCCCATGAGTTCAAAAAGTAAAGTAAACATGTAATTCCTGCAAGCTGATTGAATAAACACCCCTGAACACGGTGACGGGGAGAGACTCATTGCTATCAAAGGAATGGCTTAGCCTATCACAATGTGCACAAACTATCACTTATTTGAAGTTAGGCAATTGTTGCTAAATTGTTTCAAAAAGGACATGGAAGTTCAGGCACATTACATCACTCAAATACACGTCAAGGGTTTTTTTAACAAATATGATCTTGGGAAGTGTCAGTCTGGTATTGTAATTTTCATTTTTTTTCCACCCAATAACAAAACAAACCACATCAGACTAACCACAACGTGTGGATTCTCTGTGAAGCTGCACAGCTTAGAAACACACAGGCAGACCATTAAATCATCAAATCACTGAACAATCTAGATCTCGAGGTGCCCGGGCGTTTTACCCCCACCTCTACATTACAATCGCATCCTTTTTGAGACTAACATGGTTCCACGTCGAGGAGAAAGAGAAAAATCAATCAGCTTGTGCGTTGAGTGTTGGCTGATCCATCTGCTCCACTCTCATCTAGCGGATTTAATAGCCGCAGGATTAGAGGACTGCATGGGTCATAGCAGTCTTCTAGAAACACTAGTTATAGCTGCATGGAGACTGAATAAGATTTCAATGTCGTAACACTTTTGGTTCTTTTTGACCTTCAGAATAATTGGGCAATTTGAAGCTTCATGTTAGATTAAGATTGAGATGTACATTTCAGTTTTGAAAGTACATCAAACTAGAGGGGAAGGTTTACCAGTCCATTAATCCTTTGTAGGTATAACAGCACAACTCTTACTTCATCACCCCCCCCCCCTCCTTCATCTGTCTGTCTGTCCAGCGTGAGGGGAAGTGTGGGTCCGAACTGATCTGACCCGCCAGCCCCAGTGATCTATTTCCGAAAGCACCATCCCAAAAGATGCCAGGAAATGAGACGGAAACAGAGAGAGGAGGTAGGCCGTGTAGAGACAAGGGGATAGAAAGTGCATACGTGGCAAGACACATCAGACACTGTGAGACCTGTGATGATGTATGTGATGTATCGTCTGACTCCCACTGAGGACCTGCTGGGGTGAAATGATCACGAGACTATTGATGTGCAGCTTGTTAGATTCTGCACTGGCATACTACGACAGAAAAAAGCGTGTTCGTTGTTTGACGTTTAAGACAGTCCACTGGAATTTCCCAAAAAAATGAACCCATTCATGTTTTCCGATAATCTTGGCTCTGAACAAAACAGAAAATCCTACACATGGTTGATCATTCATACTCAGTTTATTTGCTGTTAAACTGAGGATTGAATTGATTGTTTGTAATCTTTAAGGACTCACGTCTATGCTCAGAGCTGCCTATATGTAAGCCTTTAGAAACTGAACAAAGTTTGCACTTTTATATTTTGGCAATAGTTAAAAGCCAACATAAGAGCATGTGTGCTCATAAAACACATCAGGTCAACCAGCTAATGTGAGCATACTTGCTCATGGGAGATTTGAGCATGACAGACAACTAGCCTGCTGATCTGGTCCTGGTGTGACCGTCTGACCAATAGGAACTCGTTGCAGTGTGTCGAAATGAAGCTGCTAATGGAGTCTGGGAGCTGTGTCCATGTTTGGGAATAACGCTTTTAAGTATTATACTCTAAGATGTGTCTTGATACTCTTGAGTTGTTTATATTCCTAAAAGTTGTCAGTACTGTTATTATCTCGACCAACCTCTGACTGTGCAAACATGTTCAAAAGTGACTCCAAAGACTTACACAAAAACACAGTGGAGAAATGTTTTACCAAGGAACTTTTTCTGCCCCAAAAACACCAGAGGAACCCTAATGCCACACACACCACACACACACACACACGCACGCACACACAACACACTCCCTCAGAAGTGAATTACAGAGCAAAGCCGAGCACAACCACTGTCTCCAATCTTGTTTGGGTGGGTCTTTTTTATGGTTCACTGAGGGAGGAGCGGGAGCCATTTATGACATTTTCTCACCAACAATCTCTCCCCTATACCCGAGTGAAAATAAACTTCAGAAAATAATAGAGGTCAGTCAAATAATGCTCACAACATCTCTACCCTGAGGCTGGACACGCTGGTGTAATTACGACATTTAACATAATTGTCTGTCTCTAACACCAACATGTTTCACTTACTTATGCTGAGCAACTCTAAATGAAGTGAAGTGCTGCTCGATGAACCCTCGTAAAAACATCTGACTGTTAGCTTCTGCTCGTAAAGTTGAATTCAAAGCAGAAATTCAAGGCAACAGAGAAAGTGTATCTCTAGACTTGAGTAAGTAAGTAACACTTTATTTATATAGCACCCTTCTCAACACGGATGTACAAAGTGCTTTACAGTACAGTACACAGGACACAATTCACAGTACAACTATAACATGTAGAATAAAAGGCATAAAACGGCAGCAGGTAATACATAGGATAAAACATACGACAAAACACCAATACAGAAAAAAAAAAAAGACAGCCACTAACTCACCTCCTCCGACGACCCAAAGGCCTGTCTGAAAAGGTGGGTCTTTAACCGCCCCTTAAAAATCTCTATTGAGGCCGAGGTTTTTATTATTTGGGGGAGTTTGTTCCAAAGCCTTGGGGCCACCGCCTCAAAGGCACGGTCACCCTTAGTCTTTAGCCTGGTTCGGGGCACCCTTAGGAGGCCTTGCTCAGAGGACCTCAGGGCCCGGGTTGTGATGTGCGGGTGGATAAGGTCATTGATGTAGGCTGGGGCTTGGCCATGGACGGCTCTATATGTGAAGAGCAGTACTTTGAATTGGGTTCTGAGATGGACAGGGAGCCAGTGCAGGGCAGAAAGGATCGGAGTGATGTGGCATGTTTTTTTGGACCGAGTCAGTAATCTGGCTGCTGCAGCGTTTTGGACCTGTTGTAACCGGTGTATTGATGTTGTGTTGAGGCAGGAGAACAGAGCATTACAGTAATCAAGCCGGGATGAAATAAAGGCATGGATAGCCATCTCCATTTCTGCGTTGGATAGAACCCCCCTGAGCTTGGCAATGTTCCTGAGGTGGAAAAAACAGGTACGGGTCAGAAGTGTTATGTGTTTGTCTAGTAGCATTGACTGATCGAAGGTAACACCAAGGGTTTTTTAAACACAGTCCCATACAAGCGGTGTATCAGTATGTGTTATATGGAGCAATAGCCGCGTTCACACTGCGGTACTTTTCCCACAAAGGTTCATGCGAACTTAGTTCATGCAAACTCTTTAGTTCGCATGAACTAAGTACAGATCGCGTTCACACCAGAAAAAGTCCCTGGGGGTGGATTAGGCAAATGAAGCCGCTGACGTCACTTCTTCTTCTTCTGCTTTGGGTTTACTGGCAGGCTGCAAACCACTTCACGGCGTATACTGCCGCCCAAAGTCCCCGTCGGAAGTCCCCGGAGTTGGGGGCTGGCTTCAGTAGAAGCTGCTGGGAGTCCCAGCAGCTTCTACTGAAGCCTTCCGAGTAAATCGCCAGAACGCCGACACCTCCTCATCTCCACCGCTCCCATGTTTTATTTTGTGTTGCCATAAGTTAGTCTCTCTGCGTTTCTGCGCTGGGCTAATGCTAATAATGCTAATGCTAATGCGAGGATAATAAAATGGCGGCTTCACAACACTTTTTGGGAGTTTTACGGGGCGTGGTTTGCAATCCGCCCAGCCAATCAGGAATATAGCTCTTTTCTCAAAAAAGAGCCGCTCGAAAGTCCCTGCTCTCTAGCAGGGACTTTCGAGGGGGTAAAAAGGTTCGCATGAACTACTTTTAGTACCGGCTCTTTTTGGTGTGAACGCGATCATGAACTAAGTTCGCATGAACCTTTGTGGGAAAAGTACCGCAGTGTGAACGCGGCTAAGATGTGGCCCGTATCCAGCCGACACGTGTTTTCATCTTTATAGGTTTGAACTTTAGGGTCAATGTAGGAATTATAAAGGGAGTTAATCTGTGTCTGTTCTACTTTTATCTCAGAGTTTATTACCAATACTGCTCTTGTTTAGATTGACAGCAATGTGCAGGAGGGCTTATCCACATGGCTGCTGCTGGGTAAAGGACATCTCGTCTGTAGTCTTTCTTAAGTGTTGTTTTGAAAAGCTCATGAAACATTTACAACAAATGTTTTAGTGCTGCAACATAGCAAGCAGATCATTAAGCATTTTTATTATTTCAAATGGAGTTATATTAACTTTTCAAGCAAAAATATTGACCGCTTTCGACTTTAGATAATGGGAGCATTTTTAACTTGTCTTCAAAATATATGAAAAAAAGCATTATTTGATTTCTGAGAGTTGGGGTGGTCAAATAAACATGACTCCACCTCGGCGTCCAGAATAACGAAATGTGTTTTTATAGCAATTCTATGGTATTTTAAAAGACACAACATATATCTAATAACTAGCAGATTAATTAGATGCCATGTGCTTTTATTCATCTCATCTGCAGGACTGAAATATGCTTTATTCTAATGTTATAATAACATTTTAAGGAAATACTGTGCATTAAATGCCTAACACGCCTTGCAGCAGATGAAAGATTATTTTATAATGAAATTGTTTCACAATAACTTGTCTTTTTAACCCGTCTTTCTGGAGTAATTTAATTATTCACCACTCTATCCTAAAGGGATTAAGAGTTTATAGTCACAGCAAATAAACTCACTGAGGATGGGAAAGATTAGTAGAAGCCAGAAAATACTGGATTAGGTATTTTGGCAGATGCAAAGATGCAGTGGGTTTTGAACCTGTGACTAGGGCTGCTCGATTATGGCAAAAATCATAATCTCGATTATTTGGGTCAATAATTGATATCACGATTATTAAAAACGATTATCCATTTACTTTGAAAACATCAATTTATTGAAAAAAAAAAAGGTGTAGTATGTTTTTAACAGTTGATTACCCTGAACTTTAAGTATAATTAAATCGAAAAACAAATAAAATAAATATATATATTTTATTTGAGCGATTAATTGAGCAGCCCTACCTGTGACGGCCCGTCCACACAGCGGCGTGCGTTGACGCTTGCCGGCGGGCGTGTCTGACACTCGACCAACAATCAATCACATGAATCTCCCGCCCCAGACACACAAACACGCGGTTTGATTGGCTAGAGCTTGTACTGGCATATGATTCGATTAGCTGACGCCTCCATCGAGGCGTCAAAAGTTGAACATTGCTCAACTTTTGAAGCGAGCAATTAAGGTGTTGGATGGGGTTGAGGTCAGAGCTCTTTGCAGGCTAGTGAAATTCTTCAGCTCCAAACTGGGACATTTCCTCATGTAATTCACCTGGTGCAGGCAGGGGGGCATTGTTATGTTCAGACAGGAAAGGGAAACACACCAACTGTTGACACAATGCTAGAAGCTCACTATTGTCTTAAATCCGAGGTTCCTAAAAATATCATTACATGATGTATGACTTGTGAACAGTTTAATCATAAATGATTTTCTTGTTAGATTGTTTTATATAAATACATTCTAGGTGCCTGAAGTAGAGAAAGTGTGGCGTATTTCTCACAAGAAAAAAGGATTGAGGTCAGAGAATGCAGATATGCAGATATTCAGATATTCAGATAGTCAGAGAATGCAGATATTCAGATATTCAGATATTCAGAGAATGCAGATATTCAGATATTCAGAGAATGCAGATATTCAGATATTCTTAAAACAACGAGAAGTTAGTTATTCTAGTGAAGCCGACTGATTTGCCTGTGCAGGTGAGCAGTAGCAGCTGTGACACGCTCATGAAGGACATTAAGATGAAGTCTTGCTGAATAATGGGTAAACTTGGCTTGTCATTGCATCCATTCTTTATGACTACTATTGCTCCTGAGAGGCTAGTAAAGATGCTGTATGAACAAAGCTGAGGTTTAACATCCCTCTGGGCTTTTGTCGTCGACATATCACTCTTGTTTCTATTTTGAGGACCCACCAGAAATAAGTGAAAAAGGTTGCTCCACTCCACTCGTGTATGTACAGTGTGACAGAGGCCTCCTTCACGGCCTGCAGCCACCAGACATCTGGGCTCTGCGTTGGGGGATTTTCCGCTGCATTGTAAAGCCTGCTTAGTGCTAAACAGCAGCTCCCAGACTGTTCGTAGGAGACGCAGCCCATCAACACATAACACATCCACCCTCCCTCAGGCCCACATCAATCTCCTTCCAAAATCAGAAGGGGTAGTTTCCCTGCTACCGACACAGCTGCTGAGCACTGAGCATGGAGCATGGAGGCAGATTATGTAACATGATGTAAGACATATTGCTGTGCTCACACTAACGTTAAAACAATTCTGAATATGGATACAAGTTATTTCCTGATTACAGAGACATGAATAATCCTCTTTGTCTAATAACTAATGGTGTTGTCACTAATTATTATTTGAACCATAGTGTGTTTGTTCATTTTAATATCTAACCAGAACTTGAAAACTTCTTAATTATGATTCATCCTTGCAGAGATAGGTTTGTAAAAAAAGAAATCTTCTGGGACCTGGAATAGTTCACTTTTGTATGGTGTGAGGAAGGGGAGATGTATCCTTCATCTATATATATGGTTTAAAAAAAAGATTGCAGCCATTAATGGTGAAAGAAAAGCTAAGGTTACATGTATCTTGCACTGTGCAGCAATCCTCTGCAGCAAGCACACTCAAAGACTTAGTCACAAGGCCATGCTTGAATAGAACTGAGCAGCATGTGTTCACCATTCACACTACAGGATGTTCCCATGAGGATGGCCGGTCTAGGTACTTATGGGAAATGAGAGCCATGTGTAAACAGCCTAGCTGCAGATCAGGTGGCTGACCCTCCTTTCTTTGCTAACTGGGATGGCAGTCGTCCACCCCACCCCTTTACACACAGACACACACACAGTGCTGCCACCAAGCTGTTACTGAAACACGCATTTCCAGAGAGAATACAAATAAATAAATAAAAATGTCTCTCTGGTTGAAGGAAGGGAGGAGTGGTGGGGTTTTGAGGCCTGGCTGATAGCCTGAAGCAGAACTTGTTTACGCTCTTACACACGGACCAGCAGTGGCTCATGTAAGAAGGGAATAACTGGAGAAACAGAGAGCGAGAGAGAAATAAAGACAAATATCCAAAGGAACATTACTCAACATGCTATTTCAGGAAGGCACTATGTTTTTAATCGGGGCTAAAAGAAGGGCAGGGAAGAAGAAAAAAACAGACAGATGGACAAAGAATGGAACACAGAGTGGAAAGGGATAGAAAACAATGGGATGTTTTAATACCCATAGGTCTGTTGTCCCTTTCCGGTTTCAAATGACAATGTCCTCCATGCACAAAGCCAGTTCTATAAGACGTGTTTTCCTGTTTGGACTTCAACCCAATCCAACATCGCTAAGATGCATTTTAAACTGTGAGCCAAACCTGATGACCAAACAGCCGTGTTGGCCCTGATGATGACTGAATGGAGGATAAACCCTGCAGCCAGGTTCCAATATGGTGCACAGACTGTAACCAGAGGAGAGTCGTTTATTACAGCAGCAGATGAATGCCTATTGTTAAGGATGGTATACAAATGACCCCTGCCTGCATGTGTGCAGAATGCAGGTTGGTTTGTGTGACGACGAGTGCTATATAAATAAACTTCCATAGTCATGACAACTATTTATATGGTCGTATTTTTCTGACATGGACATATTTTTAAAAGGTACAGAGTAGCCCTATCTCACTTTCTGTGCCCATCTCTCTCTAAATCACACAATCTTTTGATCTCCGTCTCTCTCCCCAGCCTCAGGCCCGCCCGCCTGCCTGACTTCCTTCCTCTCCAAAGAGAACTAGGAGCCCAGTTCCTCTCAACAGAAGAATGGCCTCTTTCTTCACAGCTGCCAAACTTCTGCCGCTGCCTTGCAAACAGAGCCAAACGCAGATTATTCCAAAACGGTCCTAACAGACCCACGTACAGTGTTTGTGATTGTGGGTTTGAAGCCATTGCCAGATAAAAAAATCGGAGAATTCTTATTGATTTTTGTTTTTTTTGTTATTATTTGTTTTTTGTACTTTGTTAATTATTAATTTGAGTGAGGAAAAAAAAGGAAATATATATATATATATATTATTGTTGTATGTTTTTGTTTCTAACATGTTCAATAAACCGACAAAAAAAAAAAATCAATCAATCAAGCACTCATATTTGCTAAAAACGACTTGCCAGATATTGAGTTCCCATATATTTGAATGAAGTTGCTGAGTCACTGGTAGAATTACAAATCAAGCGCTGAATGATGAGAACATTATTACTCAGCTTAAACAACTTTAACATACATCCAACTGGCTGTTGATGGATGTCCATGACATTCTTCTTGTTTATCAGTGTTTCGCATTTTTCAATCATTTTGTATAAATCATATCCGCACTGAACTTTTAAAAAGGTATGTTAATAGTGCATTTTAGTGGGAACAGAAAAACAGTAACCAATTGTTGAGCATAGCAACGTCAAATAAATTAGTGCTCAATATTATCATCGAATTTACAAGTGAAATACTGAGCAACGCTTTCGGGTGGGATAACACGACTCAAGTTGCAGCTAGGTACAACAATGCTTTACCACAACTGTACACACACTACACACGCTGGATTAGCTCATCCTTACAGTGTGTGTTCATACTGCATGTCAGTAATCTTACTGTATGTCAGGCCATGCACAAACTGGCACGGCTGGCTGACAATGACCTGGGATGTCCAATGGTCCTGGTCAGGATGGGGCGATATGAAGACGGTAGAATAAAGATGCAGAATAAGAGGCTTTTGTGTAAATAATGCCACTTTCTGTTATTGACAGAGAAATAATAATATTCAACAACAAAAAACGTCACAGTCAATTTCCAAGCAACAGAAACTGAAAATGCCGTTCTCCTGATTTACTCCGTTTTATATCATATCATCCTAAAAAGCTTTGGGTTAAGGACTGACTAAAAAAGACATTCACTTGGATTGTGTCGTACTGGGATGGACAGTTCTTACTTTTCTCTGAAAATATGTGTTGGATTCATTGATAATGAAAATGTAAAAGCTAAGCTAACTAGCTGGCTCTTCGGATCCTGATGCCACAGAAAAAGCCATTGTGCCCCCCCCCCCAGTCAGGAGGCTGCTGTGTGCCCGCTCCATTGTTCAAATGTCAATCGGAGGTCTTTGTCTCAGACGTCGCCCCCTGCATGGGCCAACACGGAGAGCTGCCCACTCAACGTACAATAGCTGCTGGGGCATCTTCAACAATGGTTGAGAAGAAGGGAGGGGGGTGTCTGTGGGGTCCCAGCTGCTACTGTATGTATAGAAAGGAGGTGATGGCATATGCTGTCCAAAATGAAAACATCTGGAGGTATTTTTCATCTTGGGAATTGATATCATTCCAAACCAGACGAAAGAAAAGCTCATAAACAACTAATAATATTGTTTAAATGCAAGATATTAAAATAACCCACTCATGTTTAGCGATAAAAGGAGACTTAAACATTCCGCTATACTGTTAACACCAAATATGTGATTGTATTTCACCATTGTGGGATTTAAGATGTGTCACCCATCTGTATATCCGGATCTTTGTCGATAAGTGACATTGGTTGAACTCTTCTTATCTGTACATTACCGGTATAAAATGTCTAACAACGTTAATATACCATTATAAAGCAAACAGGTCTCAAGGGAGACAACATCTGTGTGTTTAAAATATGTTTATTTATGTTAAGGCTTGCATTTTATGTAACTCTGCAGCCCCATGAGTTCAAAAAGTAAAGTAAACATGTTAATTCCTGCAAGCTGATTGAATAAACACCCCTGAACACGGTGACGGGGAGAGACTCATTGCTATCAAAGGAATGGCTTAGCCTATCACAATGTGCACAAACTATCACTTATTTGAAGTTAGGCAATGTTGCTAAATTGTTTCAAAAAGGACATGAAGTTCAGGCACATTACATCACTCAAATACACGTCAAGGGTTTTTTTAACAAATATGATCCTTGGGAGTGTCAGTCTGGTATTGTAATTTTCATTTTTTTCCACCCAATAACAAAACAAACCACATCAGACTAACCACAACGTGTGGATTCTCTGTGAAGCTGCACAGCTTAGAAACACACAGGCAGACATTAAATCATCAAATCACTGACAATCTAGATCTCGAGGTGCCCGGGAGTTTTACCCCCACCTCTACATTTACAATCGCATCCTTTTTGAGACTAACATGGTTCCACGTCGAGGAGAAAAGAGAAAAATCAATCAGCTTGTGCGTTGAGTGTTGGCTGATCCATCTGCTCCACTCTCATCTAGCGGATTTAATAGCCGCAGGATTAGAGGACTGCATGGGTCATAGCAGTCTTCTAGAAACACTATTTATAGCTGCATGGAGACTGAATCAGATTTCAATGTCGTAACACTTTTGGTTCTTTTTTGACCTTCAGAATAAATTGGGCAATTTGAAGCTTCATGTTAGATTAAGATTGAGATGTACATTTCAGTTTGAAAGTACATCAAACTAGAGGGAAGGTTTACCAGTCCATTAATCCTTTGAGGTATAACAGCACAACTCTTACTTCATCACCCCCCCCCCCTCCTTCATCTGTCTGTCTGTCCAGCTGTGAGGGGAAGTGTGGGTCCGAACTGATCTGACCCGCAGCCCAGTGATCTATTTCCGAAAGCACCCATCCCAAAAGATGCCAGGAAATGAGACGGAAACAGAGAGAGGAGGTAGGCGTGTAGAGACAAGGGGATAGAAAGTGCATACGTGCAAGACACATCAGACACTGTGAGACCTGTGATGATGTATGTGATGTATCGTCTGACTCCCACTGAGGACCTGCTGGGGTGAAATGATCACGAGACTATTGATGTGCAGCTTGTTAGATTCTGCACTTGGCATACTACGACAGAAACAAAGCGTGTTCGTTGTTTGACGTTTAAGACAGTCCACTGGAATTTCCCAAAAATGAACCCATTCATGTTTTCCATAACTTCTGGCTCTGAAAACAAAACAGAAAATCCTACACATGGTTGATCATTCATACTCAGTTTATTTGCTGTTAAACTGAGGATTGAATTTGATTGTTTGTAATCTTTTAATGACTCACGTCTATGCTCAGAGCTGCCTATATGTAAGCCTTTAGAAACTGAACAAAGTTTGCACTTTTATATTTTGCAATAGTTAAAAAGCCAACATAAGAGCATGTGTGCTCATAAAACACATCAGGTCAACCAGCTAATGTGAGCATACTTGCTCATGGGAGATTTGAGCATGACAGACAACTAGCCTGCTGATCTGGTCCTGGTGTGACCGTCTGACCAATAGGAACTCGTTGCAGTGTGTCGAAATGAAGCTGCTAATGGAGTCTGGGGAGCTGTGTCCATGTTTGGGAATAACGCTTTTAAGTATTATACTCTAAGATGTGTCTTGATACTCTTGAGTTGTTTATATTCCTAAAAGTTGTCAGTACTGTTATTATCTCGACCAACCTCTGACTGTGCAAACATGTTCAAAAGTGACTCCAAAGACTTACACAAAAACACAGTGGAGAAATGTTTTACCAAGGAACTTTTTCTGCCCCAAAAACACCAGAGGAACCCTAATGCCACACACACACACACACACACACACACACACGCACGCACACACAACACACTCCCCTCAGAAGTGAATTACAGAGCAAAGCCGAGCACAACCACTGTCTCCAATCTTGTTTGGGTGGGTCTTTTTTATGGTTCACTGAGGGAGGAGCGGGAGCCATTTATGACATTTTCTCACCAACAATCTCTCCCCTATACCCGAGTGAAAATAAACTTCAGAAAATAATAGAGGTCAGTCAAATAATGCTCACAACATCTCTACCCTGAGGCTGGACACGCTGGTGTAATTACGACATTTAACATAATTGTCTGTCTCTAACACCAACATGTTTCACTTACTTATGCTGAGCAACTCTAAATGAAGTGAAGTGCTGCTCGATGACCCCTCGTAAAAACATCTGACTGTTAGCTTCTGCTCGTAAAGTTGAATTCAAAGCAGAAATTCAAGGCACAGAGAGAAAGTGTATCTCTAGACTTGAGTAAGTAAGTAACACTTTATTTATATAGCACCCTTCTCAACACGGATGTACAAAGTGCTTTACAGTACAGTACACAGGACACAATTCACAGTACAACTATAACATGTAGAATAAAAGGCATAAAACGGCAGCAGGTAATACATAGGATAAACATACGACAAAACACCAATACAGAAAAAAAAAAAGAAGAACACTAACACTCACCTCCTCCGACGACCCAAAGGCCTGTCTGAAAAGGTGGGTCTTTAACCGCCCCTTAAAAATCTCTATGAGGCCGAGGTTTTTATTATTTGGGGGAGTTTGTTCCAAAGCCTTGGGGCCACCGCCTCAAAGGCACGGTCACTTAGTCTTTGAGCCTGGTTCGGGGCACCCTTAGGAGGCCTTGCTCAGAGGACCTCAGGGCCCGGGTTGTGGATGTGCGGGTGGATAAGGTCATTGATGTAGGCTGGGCTTGGCCATGGACGGCTCTATATGTGAAGAGCAGTACTTTGAATTGGGTTCTGAGATGGACAGGGAGCCAGTGCAGGGCAGAAAGGATCGGAGTGATGTGGCATGTTTTTTTGGACCGAGTCAGTAATCTGGCTGCTGCAGCGTTTTGGACCTGTTGTAACCGGTGTATTGATGTTGTGTTGAGGCAGGAGAACAGAGCATTACAGTAATCAAGCCGGGATGAAATAAAGGCATGGATAGCCATCTCCATTTCTGCGTTGGATAACCCCCTGAGCTTGGCAATGTTCCTGAGGTGGAAAAAACAGGTACGGGTCAGAAGTGTTATGTGTTTGTCTAGTAGCATTGACTGATCGAAGGTAACACCAAGGGTTTTTTAAACACAGTCCCATACAAGCGGTGTATCAGTATGTGTATATGGAGCAAATAGCCGCGTTCACACTGCGGTACGGTACTTTCCCACAAAGGTTCATGCGAACTTAGTTCATGCAAACTCTTTAGTTCGCATGAACTAAGTACAGATCGCGTTCACACCAGAAAAAGTCCCTGGGGGTGGATTAGGCAAATGAAGCCGCTGACGTCACTTCCTTCTTCTTCTGCTTTGGGTTTACTGGCAGGCTGCAAACCACTTCACGGCGTATACTGCCGCCCAAAGTCCCCGTCGGAAGTCCCCGGAGTTGGGGGCTGGCTTCAGTAGAAGCTGCTGGGAGTCCCAGCAGCTTCTACTGAAGCCTTCCGAGTAAATCGCCAGAACGCCGACCCTCCTCATCTCCACCGCTCCCATGTTTTATTTTGTGTTGCCATAAGTTAGTCTCTTCTGCGTTTCTGCGCTGGGCTAATGCTAATAATGCTAATGCTAATGCGAGGATAATAAAATGGCGGCTTCACAACACTTTTTGGGAGTTTTTACGGGGCGTGGTTTGCAATCCGCCCAGCCAATCAGGAATATAGCTCTTTCTCAAAAAAGAGCCGCTCGAAAGTCCCTGCTCTCTAGCAGGGACTTTCGAGGGGGTAAAAAGGTTCGCATGAACTACTTTTAGTACCGGCTCTTTTGGTTGTGAACGCGATCATGAACTAAGTTCGCATGAACCTTTGTGGGAAAAGTACCGCAGTGTGAACGCGGCTAAGATGTGGCCCGTATCCAGCCGACACGTGTTTTCATCTTTATAGGTTTGAACTTTAGGGTCAATGTAGGAATTATAAAGGGAGTTAATCTGTGGTCTGTTCTACTTTTATCTCAGAGTTTATTACCAATACTGCTCTTGTTTAGATTGACAGCAATGTGCAGGAGGGCTTATCACATGGCTGCTGCTGGGTAAAGGACATCTCGTCTGTAGTCTTTCTTAAGTGTTGTTTTGAAAAGCTCATGAAACATTTACAACAAATGTTTTAGTGCTGCAACATAGCAAGCAGATCATTAAGCATTTTTATTATTTCAAATGGAGTTATATTAACTTTTCAAGCAAAAATATTGACCGCTTTCGACTTTAGATAATGGGAGCATTTTTAACTTGTCTTCAAAATATATGAAAAAAAAGCATTATTTGATTTCTGAGAGTTGGGGTGGTCAAATAAACATGACTCCACCTCGGCGTCCAGAATAACGAAATGTGTTTTTATAGCAATTCTATGGTATTTTAAAAGACACAACATATATCTAATAACTAGCAGATTAATTAGATGCCATGTGCTTTTATTCATCTCATCTGCAGGACTGAAATATGCTTTATTCTAATGTTATAATAACATTTTAAGGAAATACTGTGCATTAAATGCCTAACACGCCTTGCAGCAGATGAAAGATTATTTTATAATGAAATTGTTTCACAATAACTTGTCTTTTTAACCCGTCTTTCTGGAGTAATTTAATTATTCACCACTCTATCCTAAAGGGATTAAGAGTTTATAGTCACAGCAAATAAACTCACTGAGGATGGGAAAGATTAGTAGAAGCCAGAAAATACTGGATTAGGTATTTTGGCAGATGCAAAGATGCAGTGGGTTTTGAACCTGTGACTAGGGCTGCTCGATTATGGCAAAAATCATAATCTCGATTATTTGGGTCAATAATTGATATCACGATTATTAAAAACGATTATCCATTTACTTTGAAAACATCAATTTATTGAAAAAAAAAAAGGTGTAGTATGTTTTTAACAGTTGATTACCCTGAACTTTAAGTATAATTAAATCGAAAAACAAATAAAATAAATATATATATTTTATTTGAGCGATTAATTGAGCAGCCCTACCTGTGACGGCCCGTCCACACAGCGGCGTGCGTTGACGCTTGCCGGCGGGCGTGTCTGACACTCGACCAACAATCAATCACATGAATCTCCCGCCCCAGACACACAAACACGCGGTTTGATTGGCTAGAGCTTGTACTGGCATATGATTCGATTAGCTGACGCCTCCATCGAGGCGTCAAAAGTTGAACATTGCTCAACTTTTGAAGCGAGCAATTAAGGTGTTGGATGGGGTTGAGGTCAGAGCTCTTTGCAGGCCAGTGAAATTCTTCAGCTCCAAACTGGGACATTTCCTCATGTAATTCACCTGGTGCAGGCAGGGGGGGCATTGTTATGTTCAGACAGGAAAGGGAAACACACCAACTGTTGACACAATGCTAGAAGCTCACTATTGTCTTAAATCCGAGGTTCCTAAAAATATCATTACATGATGTATGACTTGTGAACAGTTTAATCATAAATGATTTTCTTGTTAGATTGTTTTATATAAATACATTCTAGGTGCCTGAAGTAGAGAAAGTGTGGCGTATTTCTCACAAGAAAAAAGGATTGAGGTCAGAGAATGCAGATATGCAGATATTCAGATATTCAGATAGTCAGAGAATGCAGATATTCAGATATTCAGATATTCAGAGAATGCAGATATTCAGATATTCAGAGAATGCAGATATTCAGATATTCTTAAAACAACGAGAAGTTAGTTATTCTAGTGAAGCCGACTGATTTGCCTGTGCAGGTGAGCAGTAGCAGCTGTGACACGCTCATGAAGGACATTAAGATGAAGTCTTGCTGAATAATGGGTAAACTTGGCTTGTCATTGCATCCATTCTTTATGACTACTATTGCTCCTGAGAGGCTAGTAAAGATGCTGTATGAACAAAGCTGAGGTTTAACATCCCTCTGGGCTTTTGTCGTCGACATATCACTCTTGTTTCTATTTTGAGGACCCACCAGAAATAAGTGAAAAAGGTTGCTCCACTCCACTCGTGTATGTACAGTGTGACAGAGGCCTCCTTCACGGCCTGCAGCCACCAGACATCTGGGCTCTGCGTTGGGGGATTTTCCGCTGCATTGTAAAGCCTGCTTAGTGCTAAACAGCAGCTCCCAGACTGTTCGTAGGAGACGCAGCCCATCAACACATAACACATCCACCCTCCCTCAGGCCCACATCAATCTCCTTCCAAAATCAGAAGGGGTAGTTTCCCTGCTACCGACACAGCTGCTGAGCACTGAGCATGGAGCATGGAGGCAGATTATGTAACATGATGTAAGACATATTGCTGTGCTCACACTAACGTTAAAACAATTCTGAATATGGATACAAGTTATTTCCTGATTACAGAGACATGAATAATCCTCTTTGTCTAATAACTAATGGTGTTGTCACTAATTATTATTTGAACCATAGTGTGTTTGTTCATTTTAATATCTAACCAGAACTTGAAAACTTCTTAATTATGATTCATCCTTGCAGAGATAGGTTTGTAAAAAAAGAAATCTTCTGGGACCTGGAATAGTTCACTTTTGTATGGTGTGAGGAAGGGGAGATGTATCCTTCATCTATATATATGGTTTAAAAAAAAGATTGCAGCCATTAATGGTGAAAGAAAAGCTAAGGTTACATGTATCTTGCACTGTGCAGCAATCCTCTGCAGCAAGCACACTCAAAGACTTAGTCACAAGGCCATGCTTGAATAGAACTGAGCAGCATGTGTTCACCATTCACACTACAGGATGTTCCCATGAGGATGGCCGGTCTAGGTACTTATGGGAAATGAGAGCCATGTGTAAACAGCCTAGCTGCAGATCAGGTGGCTGACCCTCCTTTCTTTGCTAACTGGGATGGCAGTCGTCCACCCCACCCCTTTACACACAGACACACACACAGTGCTGCCACCAAGCTGTTACTGAAACACGCATTTCCAGAGAGAATACAAATAAATAAATAAAAATGTCTCTCTGGTTGAAGGAAGGGAGGAGTGGTGGGGTTTTGAGGCCTGGCTGATAGCCTGAAGCAGAACTTGTTTACGCTCTTACACACGGACCAGCAGTGGCTCATGTAAGAAGGGAATAACTGGAGAAACAGAGAGCGAGAGAGAAATAAAGACAAATATCCAAAGGAACATTACTCAACATGCTATTTCAGGAAGGCACTATGTTTTTAATCGGGGCTAAAAGAAGGGCAGGGAAGAAGAAAAAAACAGACAGATGGACAAAGAATGGAACACAGAGTGGAAAGGGATAGAAAACAATGGGATGTTTTAATACCCATAGGTCAAATTAGGTTACAGTATATAGCTATTTTGGGTAAAGTAAGTCAATTATCATATATAAGATTTTTAATATGCAGAAAATGCTGTTTTACATAATGCTTACACTGGCAATTTAAGAAACTTTGATTTGAACACCTGAAGGAGGAATATATAAAAAAATATATATATTTATATTAAGACCACCCTACGCTGGAACCGCTAACAATTTATCAAACTGAAAGAAAACACTTTATTTGTAAGGGGTTTTGTGGAGGATTGTATAAGATTATAATTTTTTTAAGTAAAGATAATAACAAAATAAGCTAACTTTAGCCGTCAGGTAAACGTAATGGAGTGGAAAGTACAACATGTATCTCAGAAATGTGGTAGAGTAGAAGTATAAAGAAGCATGAAATTGAAATAAGGTAAGTAAAGTAGAAGTACCTACAAATTGTAATTGCACTTAGTTACTTTTGCCCGTGCCTGAAGATGGTTCAAAGGGAACAATGGTGCTCCTGATAGTGTCAGTGAATGATATAGCCCAGTGTGCGTGTGCGTGTGCATGCGTGTGTGAGGTGCTGGCTGTGAAAGTGAGTAAGCTGCTCCACCCCCCACCGCGGCTTAGGGCACAGCTCCAACAGGTGGACAGGAGCACAATGCAACACTGGAGCAAGCAGTGGATGACATCACAGCCCAGGATGCACAAAGAAAACATCCCTTTGCTCTCGCACATGTGTCAGCCTTCTGAGTCACATGTGTCAGCCTTCTGAGTCACATGTGTCAGCCTTCTGAGTCACATGCGTCATGAGGTATTCCCACACATGATTGCATGCAGGCGGACTAAAGACGAAACACTCGTTGCTAGAAGATAAGAGTGCCACATGAACGCGTGTGTGTGTGTGTGTGTGTGTGTGTGTGTGTGTGTGTGTGTGTGTGTGTGTGTGTGTGTGTGTGTGTGTGTGTGTGTGTGTGTGTGTGTGTGTGTGTGTGTGTGTGTGTGTGTGTGTGCAGGAGAACAATGCTCCTGGGAAGTTGGGGTAATGTCGCAAATAAAGGGTGTGGTTTCTTGTTAAATCACGAGACAGCTTTAATGTGTCACCTAACAGTACTAAATGTTCTATGGACACAGTAACAACAGCATGGGTGAAGATTAATCTTCTAGGTTAATCATTATCAATTCCAGTGTATAATTAAAAAACGGACCTTAGTCCACTCAGGGTCATTTAACAGCCACTTTGGGGCCTGGAGCCCCTAGTCTGCAGCAGTTTTCCGGTGAGCTCAGTTCCATAACGCCACACCATCAGATCTATTTTGATTTCAAAACTTCAACTTCATCCCAAAGCATTGTTAACTGATATTTCTGGAACCATAAAAAGACTTGCATAGGATTATTTCTCAAATGCAGTGATACTACACAACACCTGTACACAGATGTTGATGTGTACATATTATCAGGGCACTAAGCCTTTAATAAAATATGGCAAACTCGGAACAATCTATGTTGTCTTAACAAAATCAGATGTATAAGAATTGTGCCTAAATAAAAAAATATTGAATTAGCAAAGGTACATCTCATCACAAGGTCCATTAACACATTGGGTATGTGCTCTTACACTAATATGGGGAAGCAGGAATACAATTCAGTAATCTGCTCAAATTAATATGAGCCAAAATAAAAAGTCTTGAAACACAAAGGCACCAAAAGAAGAAGAATAACCGGAGCTTCTGCTAAACGGCTTGGTCCTGACACTGCCTGCCAGCTCAGGCAGTCCACTAATGAGACGTCTATGGGAGCTGCCGGACTTATTTCAGAGGGTATTGAAGCTACACAAGCACAGCCTCTGTTTATGTAAGGATGGTAATGTGTTTCAGATTACAGACGGTTGTGTGGAAATTCTTGTGGCGAGACTGGACTTTTCACTGGTGGATTGCAGGGGAGCGCGCCCACAAGGCATTTCTCAAAAAGCCTTCTATGAATCCGCCAGTTCAGTGGAGACTCTTTTTCTGTGATAAGCACAGAATCTCCTGGGAGTGACAGGCTAAGGAACTGAAGAAACATAGCATAAAGAGTTCTCTTGAAGTTTCGAGTAGTACGTTATGAAAGAAGCATATTTTACTTGCACAATTGGCCAGATGCTGTCCCTAAGCCTACGATTGTAATTGACATTATGCTCTGCTATCCAAGAAAAATAGCTACTGGGCAAATGAGCAGGAAGCTTAGAGCGAACACTGTCTATCTTAGTGATCATCTATAAATATTTCTCTTCCAGTCCTGACCACCGCTAGGAGGAAAAAACTTTAATAGGCGGGTTGGGATTAAATATTCTTAGAGGCATTTGCTGCACAGTATCACCCATTTCCATCTTTGCTGCAGGGTAAGAGTATTTCAGAACTTCTCCCCATGGTTTTATCGGTGAGGAATGAACAGATAGATACAAATACAGTATGTGAGATGAAACTAAGGAGAGAACCCTAGGCAAAAAAGGCTTTGATGGCAAATGCTAAAAGGATCCTATGACATAAAAGTGTTTAGTACCAAATGTGCTAAACAGAAAAGAAAGACATGACTTATCGGTAGAGCCATATCTCAGAGGGCTGCTCAATTCATCGTATTTTAATCGCAATTACAATTTTGGCTTGCAACGATTATGAAAACAACGTAATCGTAATAAAACGATTTTTTTTTTTTTTTTTATTAGCCTATATATATATTTTTTTATTGGTTTTTCAGTTGAATTATACTTAAAGTTCAGGGTAATTAACTGTTTGTTATGGATGTTTTCAACGTAAATGGATAATCGTTTTTAATAATCGTGATATCAATTATTGACCCAAATAATCGAGATTATGATTTTTGCCATAATCGAGCAGCCCTATCTCAGAGTACAAAGTCTGACCCTTGACCTTTGGTTTCTCAGCCTGACAAGCTCTACCTGAGCCACATGGGTACTTTGATCCCTCTGATTATACTGCAGGAAAAAGAGGGAAAAGAGTTTCTGCACCACACCTCTTCAAGTTAACCAGTTAAAACAGGAGAACCATTGTTCCCTAAAACCGCAGATGAGAAGAATTTGACTGTAATTTGATCGCCAAAAATCCAGGAAACACCAGAAATAGAGTGACAACTTGAATTGTGAGTTATATAACTCTGAAGAACATGTCTGCACATAGGGTTCCCAACTCGCCTATGAAGAGCAGTGGCAGGAAACAATGAAATGTGAGGAGCAAAGGCAAGGGGAAATGCCAGCTTTCCTGCTCCGTTGGTCTGCTCCATATTATTGGAGACTTCCTGTTCAAAGTCCTCTTTAACTCCCCATAGATGGGTTCAAAGGTCAAATCACTCTGCGCAGTTCATACAGTCAAACAAACAGGAGCTTTCAGAATATGTTATCACTTATTCAAACATGATATTCTATAGATATTCATCTTGAAATCTCTATCTAGAGCTCACTGGAAAAACAAGAGGGTGCCTGAGCAAAGAATTCTTAGCCTCTGGTTGAATATTTTTATAATGGTGCTTACTACATCTGGGCAATTCAGACTTTGTTGTGTGCTAAAATAATTTTCAAATAGTGCACATATTTGGGATGTTATTGTCGTTTGCTATGGGACAGTAGCCCCTCCCATCATATATGTCAACAAGACTGAAACAAACATCCAGACCTGTGAAGCTCAGACCCTCAACATTTATGTGTTTACCAATTCTTATTCATCTTCACTTTAACATGTCAAAATGTTGTCCAGTGCTTGTCAGTTCTTTCAGGAGTATTAGACATTCATTAGGAATTCTGGATTCCAAGGGACAGTCAAAACAACGCTGCCTTATGGAGACATTTAGCTGTGCCTTAAACTGTGCCTGGCACACATACTGTAAGCTTGGTGCACCATCACACACACAGTTAGCAGAGAGCTTCCTTCACTCACTGCTGTTAGTATTAGGAGATCGTGGCTGAAGCCCTCTTTGCATCCATCCTGCAAGAACTATTTTTAGCGAAACTCCTCTGATGCCATCCCCGGGGGAATCAATTGCAAATCAATTTAGAGAACCAAGAGAGCAATCACCTGTAAAACATGAATTTTGATACTATAATTGACTTCAGTCTCAAAACCATTCCCGTCATTTTGAATCACCTTATTCCCCTCCATAAATACTCTTTGGTCCAATGGACTGTTCCGCACCGTTTCAGCCCAAACATTCTTATAGCGACTGGTCAATTCAGGCAAATTCCCAAGACCCTACAGGAATGTGGCTTGAACTGTTATCCTACCAGACATCTTTATAAAGAGACTGGGCATCGGCTGGGCTCTATTTAGAGATTGGGAGGCTACATCGCAGGGAACAGGCCACACAGTTCAACCTCAAGTCAACAAAGTCAATGTCAACTAGGGAAACCAGCAAACCTTTCCAAACCATGCTCCATTTGGGAACTTGATTACATTCTCAACGTGGCAAGCACTTAATGGCACAAGTAGAACTCCATCATTTAGTCGGTTGCTAATCGAACTCAGGCAATGGGAGTCACTACACAATGAATAGCTGCTAACCAAAGCTCAGCCTTTGACCCACATCAAATGAAAATACTTTACCTTGGAAGTTCTGCTTTTCAATATCCAAATCCAATGAGGGTTTATTATTTACCTATTATACTTGTTAAACAAATCATATACATTTATATTGTTAAGCAGAACTTGTGTGTGCAAACGGTCTCTTTAATTAGGCCAGGCAGTTAACTGGAAGGCTCAGTTCCCCCATTTAGCGTAGAATACACCCAGGAGAGGTGTGCAGATGTGCTCCAGCCAGCTCACTTGTTTTGTATAACTGCACCAGGACAAATGGAGACCATTAGATGCCTCATGCTCTGTGGACCTCTCCTTCAAGTGGTCCACTCCCACAAAGTAGCAAACAGGAAGCACTCCTGGCTGGTCACACCCTCAACTGCATCTGCACACGCCATGTCCGCACAGAGCTGTCTAGCTGAAGAGAAAAACAAACATGCAGAAAATGGGAGAGATATGGGAGAAGGGGCCTCATGCTGTCTGCTAGCTCGTGCACATCACAGAAACTCATCTCTTTTTTCCTCAAAAACACTGTTAACCAGAACTGCCTTATCCTCTATGACACAGACACACCTGGAACTCTTTTCTCTTAGACATGTTCTGCTTCATATTGATACAGTTCAGTGTTCCCCCTAGGATGGAGTCATAGCAGCGGTGCTAAGGCACCCAGCTAAATGTGAGCGTGAAGCGCGTTGAATTCTTTAGTGTGTGCGCGTGCAAAGTGCGCCCCGCATGTTTCTACGTGTCTGCCAGCACAAGAAAGGCTCTTGAGGCCTAGTACATACAGTGGCAATGTCTCAAGATTTAGCAAAATACACCTTTATTGAACATACAGTAACACAAATCCACATAACAAACAATCTAAAATGGTCGCCACTTATTATTATTTTAATTAAAAAATTTTTTTAAATAATCATTTTTAGCTGCGCCACCGCTAATGGTATATAGGGGAAACACTGCATTTAAATAGATGTGTGCATAGAAGTGTAGGGGAACAACTTAATATAATTTGTATTCTCAAATAATCTGCTGGTTGACACGTCTCATCAACGTTGCGTGGAAGTCGGAAACAGTACCGAAGGAGTGGCAGACCGGGGTGGTGGTTCCCCTTTTTAAAAAAGGGGGATCAGAGGGTGTGTGCCAATTACAGAGGCATCACACTACTCAGCCTCCCCGGGAAAGTTTATTCCAAGGTACTCGAAAGGAGGGTCAGGCCGATTGTCGAACCTCAGATTGAGGAGGAACAATGCGGATTGCGTCCTGGTCGTGGAACGATGGATCAGCTTTTTACTCTCGCAAGGATCCTGGAGGGGGCCTGGGAGTACGCTTATCCGGTCTACATGTGTTTTGTAGACTTGGAGAAGGTGTATGACCGAGTTCCCAGGGAGTTACTGTGGGAGGTGCTGCGGGAGTATGGGGTGAGGGGGTCTCTACTCAGGGCCATCCAATCTCTGCACTCCCAAAGCGAGAGCTGTGTCCGGGTCCTCGGCAGTAAGTCGGACCCATTTCCGGTGAGGGTTGGCCTCCGCCAGGGCTGCGCTTTGTCACCAATCCTGTTTGTAATATACATGGATCGGATTTCGAGGCGTAGTCGTGGGGGAGGGGGGTCTGCAGTTCGGTGGACTAAGGATTGCACCACTGCTTTTTGCAGATGATGTGGTTCTGATGGCTTCATCCGTCTGCGACCTTCAGCACTCACTGGATCGGTTCGCAACCGAGTGTGAAGCGGCTGGGATGAGGATCAGCACCTCCAAATCTGAGGCCATGGTTCTCAGCAGGAAACCGATGGACTGTCCACTCCAAGTAGGGAATGAGTCCTTACCCCAAGTGAAGGAGTTCAAGTATCTCGGGGTTTTGTTCTCGAGTGAGGGAACAATGGAGCGTGAGATGGGCCGGAGAATCGGAGCAGTGGGAGCGGTATTGCAGTCGCTTTACCGCACCGTTGTGACGAAAAGGGAGCTGAGCCAGAAGGCAAAGCTCTCTGTCTTCCGGGCCATTTTCGTTCCTAGCCTCACCTATGGTCATGAAGGATGGGTCATGACCGAAAGAACGAGATCGCGGATACAAGCGGCCGAGATGGGTTTTCTCCGCAGGGTGGCTGGTGTCTCCCTTAGGGATAAGGTGAGAAGTTCGGTCATCAGGGAGGGACTCGGAGTTGAGCCGCTCCTCCTTCGCGTCGAAAGGAGCCAGTTGAGGTGGTTCGGGCACCTAGTTAGGATGCCACCTGGACGCCTCCCTAGGGAGGTGTTCCAGGCACGTCCAGCTGGGAAGAGACCAAGGGGTAGACCTAGGACCAGGTGGAGGGATTATATCTCTTCGCTGGCCTGGGAGCGCCTTGGGATCCCCCAGTCAGAGCTGGTTGATGTCGCCAGGGAAAAGAAAGTTTGGGGCTCTCTGCTGGAACTGCTACCCCCGCGACCCGACCACGGATAAGCGGGAGAAGATGGATGGATGGATGGAAATAATCTGCTGATAACTTTCTATATATTGATGGATTGAAAATGGACTATCACTATTTATTTTATTAATAAAATGTATTTTTTCTAATCAACAATCCAAAATACAAAATATATGTCATGTATTGTACTGTAAGACAAGCAGCCCTACTGTCAACAAAGTACTATCAAGAACCAATTCACACTTAGCCCTCCTTTCTGTTGTGTATTGGCATTTTAGGACATAATATACTCTTCAAAATGTCCCTACGGGCAGACCTTGCTGTTGACCTAGATGTTCTACATTACCAAACATTAATTAAACACTCAAACATTAGCAAAGGGACTATGACGAACAAGCTTGATGCAAATAAAGTATCACCATTTTTTAAAAGAGGACACAAACTATCTGGAGCCAGGAGAAACACAGGGGGTGCAACTAAAGGGTATCAAGAAAAGACTTGCAATGACCACAGTGCAGAAGGAACTGGCTTGAAACAAGGTGATGGATCGCGTCTACATTTATCACCCTGATGGCAGAAAGAGAATCACAAAAATGTTGGTGTGGAGATCCTTCTTGAAAAGTTATGTAAGCCTTGTGGCTTACTGTATTGGCCATAGAAGGGAAACCATTCAGTATACGAACCAATAAAGAGAAACCTGCATCCTTAAAATCCTATAAATATGTATTCTACAAGTCACTGCTGGCAGTGTGTCGAGAATATTGTACTGGGACTGGCTTCAAAATCCATGTTATCAACAAAGTGTGTCATGCATTCACCTACAGTATGCCCAGCCTGCATTGGCTCACAATACACTGCAACAAAAAGCTATAGCAGATCTAATACAAATATAATAAAGAATAACATCATGTCCACAATAAGATTCATACCACAACTTCTAAGCTCCACACACACTGTTCAAGTCCTGTTAAGGCCTTGGTATTGTAATGTACATAGCTCTTGAATGTCATGTATTATAGCTCTTTATCTGTGTCTTATCACTCTTTCTTGTACTGTGGTTACATGTTCATTTCCCCTCCAGGAATCAAGTCTGATTTGATCTAATAGATATACTGATAAAGTAGCTTGAAAATATAAAAAAGATGATTTAGTCAATAGTCCATCCTGCCCTTTTCCAGGCTTTTGACACAAGTTTAGCAAACTAAAACATATCAAAATATATCAACCATTCCAATTTGTGATGATCTATATACCAGAATATTTTGGGGTGAAGCCATGTAATTATAAACTCACCACATAGCTCAGAGAAAAATAGTAGGCCTACTTAATTCCCGCAAAGCAGTTCAATTGCTAAAATATCTTTGGCTCCTAGATTAGAGAGATGTGATACAATTCAGGGACAATTTAGTTGTCTACGCATCTCCGTAAATGTGTTTTTGCCAAATGTGTACAATATCTTTCTTTTATTGATGTTAATATCACACATTAACTAGTTACTTTTAAATCACATTTTACTTTGCTGTCAAACAGAAAGACAAACGTTCTCTCATTGCAAATGTGTTTCCTATTGTGGAAAGCTACACTTATAATGTTCTTTTGGACATCTACTGTACCACGACTTTCCACACAACCACCTAGTCATTCCAGGCTCTCTCAAACTGCCACCAGGGATCATTTTTGCACTTTCATTACAGACGGCAGAGGTGAGGAACCGAGATGGTGAAAGTGAAGCCACAGTCCATGTAAACCCACAACAGCTCTCTTCATACACAATGCATACTTGACACTGAGCCACTGACAACACAGCTGATGGAAACCTGTGTGTGTGTGTGTGTGTGTGTGTGTGTGTGTGTGTGTGTGTGTGTGTGTGTGTGTGTGTGTGTGTGTGTGTGTGTGTGTGTGTGTGTGTGTGTGTGTGTGTGTGTGTGTGTGTGTGTGTGTGTGTGTGTGTGTGTGTGTGTGTGTGTGTGTGTGTGTGTGTGTGTGTGTGTGGAGCCTCACACAGCAAGAATATTACCGGTTTGATCGAAAGAAGGCATCACATGAATGCAGTGGCATTACTCCAACGATTGTAATTCAAAAGACTGCAGTATCGTGACAGGTGCAGTGACAACAACATTAGCATAAATTGCAGGCTAGCTTGTTTGTCAAGATTTGTTCAGTCATATATATTATGCCGAACAATATAAGAGAATACTACACTCTGAACGAGCCAAGTTGCACCTGTTGAGCGGCTATAATGTAACAACTAGACACATTTTGGGCTAAAATTACGCTACAAGCTATGTTTGTCCTCACCTGAACGTGTTTTCTTTAGTTCAAACTATTTTCCTGGGCATGTGTGGATTTACAAAGGTTAATGACCGCAGTGCGGTTTGCTTACCTGAGTTTTAAGTTAGTCATGAATTCTTCCAGAGACACGTTGTCCAAAAGCACAAAATCTGCTTTTCCAAACTCCAGGCTCTCGTGCTCTGCCATGTTGATACCTTATTTTCGAATTGAAGTTCGCGAAAAAAAAAAACGTTTTAATAACTTGCTTTGAAGTGCCGACAAGAGGTATGCATTGGCGAGCTTCTCTGAGCACCTCCTCTCCTCAGTGGACAGCTGTGTGCTCAATTCGCATTTTCATTCGTCAAATTGTCATTCAGTCATGTTTTAGTAAGGTCAAAAACTATTTAAAAAATACCCTGTCGCTTCAAATAGAGGAATAAAATGCTGGATATTTCTTTATAGACCCAGCTTTTCTGTTAGAAATAACAAGTTATCCCGAAATATTCCTCATGTCCATGCAAAGTTTCCTCTTAACTAAAAAATGTAACCTTTCCCGTTACATCGTGCGCGAGCTCCGTCCGTTTTCCTGGAGTTTCTCTCCTGTCGTCCCGGCCGACCATCCACCAATAGGATTGCAGCCGCCTCTTCCTAACCACGCCCTCCTGTGGAGAGGTGTTGGTCAGACTGGTGAAATATTTCTAAAGACTACAGCCCCACTGTTTCTGATACATATTTCAGCGATGACGCGCCACCTCTAAGTTGTAAAACACAGGGAGAAAAATACGTAATGTTTTGGCCTCACTTTTAGGATGCCCTCTGTTACCACCATAAAAGGAAAAATAAGGTCTCATCAGTGGGATATGAATGAAAGGTATGGATTAGATACAGTGAAACTGCAGCAAAATAACCTGCTAACTACTAACAATTACACTTTCAGGGATCAGTTCATTTGACCTGCCCATGTTCACTCTGATGAGGCCTGTTCTCCTCTTTTAAAACAACTGTACAAGAAGCTGAACACCATTAACACACTGCCACCAGGCTTACACTGATGTCAGTGCGCCACCTTGTGTAAAACACAGGCACTGCACATGCCTTCTCTAAAAAATATTGGGTTGAATAACTTTGATGGTTTGATTTTGCATTTGTATATTTATCAGGGGCATGGCTGGCATATAAGGGTATTTTTTGAAAATGAATTTGGTTAGGTGTGGGCTTGTAATTTGCTTGTTTAAAAGCATTTGCATTTAAATTTTATCTGGATCCTACATAGAATATAATTTGGAGAAAAATAAGTACAACATTCAGACTTGAATATGTTGTATGTATATGTTTTTGTCCTGACAAAGAGTCATGAGACCCGCCCCCAGAACCCCAACCTCCCTTTATTTCTACTCTTTTAATTTCTCTTATGTACGATGCCTTGTCTTTTTATGCTGCTGCAACGCAAACATTTCCCAAATTGGAATGAATAATGTAGTTCTTATCTTACCTTATCTTATTTTAGGAGTGGAACGGAAAGTGCAGCAGTTCTTCCAGCGACCCTTCTGTTTGGCTGATACCCTGCATGCCACAGTGGGGAGTGGGTGCCAAGACAACTGGGGACTCTTACCTTTGGGAAAGAAGAAGTACCAGCCATTGGAAGGAAATAAGAACGTAAATGTAGCTATACAGACAATCTAGCTACCTCTATTTGACTTGGCATTCACACATCTTGTTCTTGTTGGTGGTGTTGGTGGCACATCAGGCCTGGTTCAGGACTGTGTATGGGAAGCAGGGGTCAGGTCTTCCTAAGAGAAAGGCACACACACACACACACACACACACACACACACACACACACACACACACACACACACACACACACACACACACACACACACACACACACACACACACACACACACACACACACACACACACGCGCACGCGCACACACACACACACACACACACACACACACACACACACACACACACACACACACACACACACACATACTCTAGATGTGTTTCCCCCCTTATGTACCCAATCCCCCCCATGTGAATCACACCTGGCACACACACACACACACACACACACACACACACACACACACACACACACACACACACACACACACACACACACACACACACACACACACACACACACACGCGCGCTCGCGCACACACGGCGCACACACACACACACACACACACACACACACACACACACACACACACACACACACACACACACACACACACACACACACACACACACACACACACACACAACACACACACTCTAGATGTGTGTGTCCCCCTTATGTGCCCATCCCCCCACATGGATCACACCTGGCACACGCAATACATGTTCAGTGTCTATTTGTTGTATATTTACTGCAGTTTTTCATGTATACCAGTAGTCTGATACAGTATTTACAGTTTGAAAGGGTGTTAAATGACATTTGGTGTTGATTAATGTTTTTTTTGTTAATGTGATAGCAGTTAAAACAGGACCGGTAAAATTTGACCGCGAACACCAAAGTAATAGGAGGGTTAATCCCTATTTAAACTGACTATATCATATTACCTTGAACACAGTTGAACAGCCATGGGTTGATTGCCATGGTCCAAAGCTGCAGCTCAGTCTGGATTAAAAAAAAAATAGAACTCTGTGTGAAAAAACGTCTGTCACTGACTTTGTGCGCACGGCTTTAATATAATATAATGTAATGTTCTATGCTCTTTATCAAAGTTCAGTATGACAAAAGCTCAGCACAGTTATGTCTGTGCTAAATAACAACTGGGAAAAAATAAGAACAGGTTGTTGCATAATGTATGAGTTTTAAGTTCCATCTGCCTTCTAGCCCGTGAACAAAGCTGCTCATGCTCACTGAATGTGTGTTCCCGAGCAGCCAATTGCACAAGATGACAAGGCTACAAACACAGCCACAGCTAAGACAACCATCTGGGAGGAGAACACAGTTGCACAATAGTTTGTGCTTACTCATTGTATAATCACAGAACAATTTTGTTTTAATATCTGCATGTTTCGATGATTATTTGTCATTTATGTTACAATGCCTGGTGCAAAAAAAAAAAAAAAAAAATTAAAGGAGTGCTCAGAGGAACGGATGAGTTAGGATAAGAAACACTGACACTAAAAAACATACATTTAAACAGCTATTTCATAGTACAATGTTAAAAACATAGAGCTGAGCTTACAACCCATGTGTAGCTACACTAACAGCCTTTTGTTGACACAAGGAGATAGCAAACACATGTTAATAGCAACCATCTGAACAAAAAAGCAATAAACTCACCAGTGACAAATGCAAAGTGTGACCACTAGATGGCTCCTCCAACATGCATAGAAGGAAGAACAAGATGGCAAGAAAAAATTATCAAATAGGACAACATGAATATATAGATAACAAGACAGTGAAATTATAAATATATTATAACATTACATCCTCATTTTCAGCAGCCAGGCCATGTGAAAAAGAGCAACTACATGAAAAGAACTGACGTCTTTTTTTTCATTTAGTCCTGGATAATCTGTGGCCTACATTCGGGGTATATATTAGGTTTCTCTCCGCAGTATTACATTTAGCCAATCATCCTTGAATTTATCTGACAGCCTGTTCTAACCAGGGCATGTGTATGCAGCTCTCAGGGTATAGACTTTGAAAGTGCTAATACATTATGTAAATGATGAATTTTGGTTGACTAGCCTCGTTAAATACTGGACATCTTCCAAGTATATTATCATATGCAAATTTTAGCAACAATTTGACTCATAACATAATCTTCATAGTTAGTAGTTACTCATCAGCATGATGAGAACTCAGCCTTAAATTCAGTAAAAGCACAGACAGGGGAATTTGCATACTTTCGTTTAACAGCACTTTTCTCACTTAGTTTAGGTGTTACTTTTGTCGGACAAGTTGCAAATAAAGACATGAAATTAAAACGGCGTTGGCAGTTTTTATTCTGTATGGTCAGCTCAAAGTGGTCAAAGTTGCTAGTAACATGTGTATTGTCTTTAGAATTATGCAAAAGTCCGATTTTACATTCGGTATGAGACTAACAATATTTACTTTTAATGATCTTTCCTTTGATCTCTGAATTCTTATCACACAACATGCTTTTAAATCCAAATGCTATTTCCGTCTTACCTTATATGCACAGCTCATAAACAGCAAATTCCCCTCATTAGTCCACCTGGAAAAGTGGTTCTCTCTGCCAAGTAGACCACTTTAATAAGTTTACCGCAAACCAACTTTTTCCGGTTGTGTACTTTCAAATTCTAGCGCACTCGGGCTGGCTGTTCCAAAATTAAATACCCCACCTGAAGAAACACACTCCTCAATGTCAGTTTCGGTAGTTTATTGACAAGGATGACGACACCCCGAAACAGAACAATGCAGCAAGATAAGCTGACAAAGTACTACATCCATGCATGTCATCACCAACACAACACAAATATATACAACGACAGGGCTGGTCTGGCGTGTCAGCCGTGTTAGGGCTACGCCTGTCCTTGGGCCCCCCTGCAATGTCGTCCGACGGGAAGTTCACGGGCAAGAGGACGAGGTTGAGCAACGACTCGTAGGAGAGGTACATGGCCCGGATTGAGCTGCTCACGTATACCATGGAACGGCAGGATGTAACACGCCCCCCGCTGCAGGTCGTCGAGAGCCAAGCGAGGAACGCTCCCTCGATGGCTATAGGAGAGCGGTTGGCGGCCGACAGGCTGAGGCTGACGGGTCGCAGGTTGTCCCGCGCGAAACCGCAGGCCAGGAACTCCTCCAGAGACCAAAGGTCCGACTGCGCGCCATTGTCCGCGACGGTGGATATCCGAGCTCCGTCGGCCGAGCTCCAGTTGCTGGTGCCATCCCTCAGCCCGACTGGCATGTCCATCGAGATGGTGATTAATGCTCGGGGGTGGTCTCTCAGCCTGGCTCGTCTCCATTCGCCCTTGGAGAAGATGTGGTGCTCGAGTCTGATAGGTGCAGGCCTGTTGGCACAGCCGTGCGACGTAGGGGCGCAGCGTCGGCGATGGCTCCCGTAACGCCGGCCAGGGTGGGCTCCAGCTCGCACTGACGAGACCTGGGAGACCAGCTCCGACCCCATGGTGGCCTGTTGACTGTCGGATGACGGCTGTTGACGCCTCTGTCGTCGGCGGGCCCTATAGCAGCCGATGCACACCTGGTGAGGCTTAGGATTCCACCCGCGAGGCCCCTCCATGAAGACGTTAAAGACGCTCTTACATTCCGGGCACAAGGCACGTTTAGCCCCGTCCGCAGGGCTCGGGGCGGGGCTCGTCTGTGGAGTCGTCTTCAGGCGCCGGAATGACAACATGGCTGATAGGGAGGACGACAGGAGAGCGTTACGGGCCATCTCTTTGTTCTCGACGAGTGCAATTACGTCGTTAACTGGCTTGACCAGGACGTCAGGTGTCCCCAGCATCTCGCGGCGTATGTCCGAGTCATAAATGCCATTGAGCAGAACATCACGGATAATGTGGTCGGTATAGTCCACGTCCTTACCACACTCGCATACCGCATTATATGCGCATGTCTCTGCTTTACCCCACACTCTGGCAGCGAATGCACGGAATGTCGCGTTCCTGGCGTAACTGAAGTAGCTCGGTGCGCAGGACGCATGTAGCGACTGGGATGAGAGCTAGGGAACGCATGACGGTGATTAGGTCTGGCAAGGGTCCGGAAGCGGCGTTGGGGACGGCTTTCAACAGGCTGTCTCCAAGTACAGGCCCAGTGCACTGAAACAGCTGGAAGGGGGCCTGGGCATTCCCTATGCCTGAGCCGGCGCGGAATACGTTCCAACGGCGGATGAACACGTTCCATTCCTCTATCGACACGCCCACATCAACTTTGGGCCGATCGAGTCTCGGGCCGTGAGGGGCTGGGGCCTGGGCTGGGGCCTGGGCTGGGGCCTGGGCTGGGGCCTGGGCTGGGGCCTGGGCTGGGGCCTGGGCTGGGGCCTGGGCTGGGGCCTGGGCTGGGGCCTGGGCTGGGGCGGCCATGACAGGCGCTGCGTTCTGGTGGCTAAATCCATGAATCGTCAATAGAGCAATGACGAGTGCTTCAGACAAGTCATCGGATTCTAACTCGCAGCCGGGGGCAGGGCATCCAAAAACGACCATGGTGTCGTCATGAAGAAACACACTCCTCAATGTCAGTTTCGGTAGTTTATTGACAAGGATGACGACACCCTGAAACAGAGCAATGCAGCAAGATAAGCTGACAAAGTACTACATCCATGCATGTCATCACCAACACAACACAAATATATACAACGACACAAAGTATAGACACACCAAACAATAATGGAAACAATCCTACATGAATGAGTGGATGAACGTCTCAACTCGAGGCGGAGTGAAGGAACAATGTTCGAACTAAAATGGCCGCTCTGCACTACCGGGTCAGAGCACGGCATATCCGGTCAGCGACAGCAGTGAGACGCTGCCCTCTAGTGGCCGGCGATAAACTCTTCACCACCTTTAAGGGATTCCACTGAGCTGTCTGTCCTCATACATCAGAGTAGGTAACCTGTTGGCTGTTCTTATTTGAATTGTGGTGGTTTCCAAGATGTTTTGTCCAACGTAGGCCTACACCCACTGCTCCTTACATAAATGTTAGAACGTCTTATCGACACCACCCCGTTATGTTCAAATGTCTGTCTTCTACAGACATGTGGTCAAGCTTCCATTGGTGACCTGCTACTAGGCTACTACTTAGTCCCACATCTCAGCAAATGGGTTAGCAATGTTAACTGATCCCATTTTATTTTGGGAGGTTAAATACCTGAAATAAGGTCTCTGGATAACAGAAACCTTTTAGGAGATTTCAACATTTTGTTACATTACAAATAAAACAATGCATTGCTTTTAGATTCTTCAACCATTTATCAATTAATCTTAGAAGCATATTTCAAATGTGTTTCTATAGTACATGTTAACTGTCTAGCTTAGGATATCAACTGTTGGTCCTTTACCTTTAGCCAACTATTTGAACTGTTTTTCTAACACTGTAAGCTAATCATTTTAGCGTTAATCCCATACTTTTACCTAACTTTTTAAACTGTTCATCTTTTATTTTAAGCTAATTATCTGTTATAGTTAGCTAACTATTTCTACTGTTAACAACGTTAGATTACTTTTTCACCTGCTTATCCATTACCATTTGCTAATAATCCTTTAAATGTAGCCTATTTTGTATTTGTTAATTCATTAGCCTATAGCTAACTATTTAAACTGATCCTAAATGTAACCATTTATTAGTTTGTTTGAGCCAACCCGTCTCAACTTCTTTGTGCGCTTGCTTAACACCTAGTTTGTCCATAACATCTGACTGATTTTTTATTAAATCATAACTTTTATTTTCCACAAGTATCCCCCAGACATCTGACTGATGTGACACCAACATTGCTTTGAATTTGTTGCTTTGCCCACCTTGTGTATGAAACATATGTTTGTACAGTTCACACAAACATGCAGATTTGAACATGATGTTCCTGTCACTGTACTGTAGTAGTTGTTCCTGTTGCTATGGAGAGGTAATCAGCCTTTTTTATTTGTATGAGATACGGAGAAGGGCACTGCTGGATTATTTCCACTCCTCGATGTAGCTGTAGCCTAGAGGTAAACATGTACGGCTGTATTTAGAGCAATTGTTGACAGCTTATTGGCCTGTAAAAACATAAGAGTGACTGTAAAATGATCCTCACTTGACATGTGCCACATGACGGATATTTTATTAATCAACGAAAACAGAAGGGTATCCCCAGAGAAATTGAGTATGTCATTGGTATGCTCTAGTCAAAACTACTTGAAATAGTGTGTGTATATAACTCTCAAATGTTTGGGTGGAAAAGGGCACTACATTTAAGAAGTATAAATGAAACAGTTAACTAAAAGTGTAAACCAAATACAGTTTATTGCTGATCCTTCTCATGTTACATTTGATTATTCCCTTTAAGTACATGCCATTGGTCAGTGGTGGAAGGATTCTGAAACTATACTTATGTGAAAATATAAAAAAGACAAGAAAACAACCACAACCACTGCATCCCAAATTTCCCTAGAAGTATTACCTGTTAAAATACTGAAACTCACGTCAAAATATTCTTTTAACAGGATACCCCCTTTGAGACTTGCTTGTAAATATGAATACAATCATGAATTATCAATTAATAAAGCAGCATTTTAATGTTGTGGCTTGTTTAGTTATAGCTTATTTAAATGTATATTGTAGGGTAGTTTTGATACACACACTCCACATGAGGACCTCTGTCCTATTGCGCTCTGGGCCAAAGAAATTCACAAGTGTGACTTACCTTGTCACTCTGTACCCACAGATAGAAGAACATAACCGGGGTGGAAACTTTTACTCACATAAATCAGTCAGTGGCCATGTATTCGGTAAGATGTGTATTTAGTGCCTGACGGTCTGCTGCTGGAATGGATACAGGGAGGAAAACGTGATGTCATCAGCAGCTTCAGATCAGATCCAGTAACGCTGACGGGAAGCAACTGGGGTATACAGTAAAAACATATCGACACAGATCAGTTTGGTAATATGTAGTTTCATGATACTCGATTGTAAAACAATTGTATTTTTTATATATGTGTTGTACTGTGCTCTACAATTAATGCACCTCCCTTTGGAATGCCCTACCCCACACTATCAGAGCAAATGACCATACATACCTGTTCAAACTGGCTTCTCCTGATAAACTCCGACTCCACCATGTTATGACTATGCAGGTTTATCTGCATTCTGTTCTATATATTTTGTTTCTTATCCATTTTATTGCAACTTGTGTTTTCATGTATGTATGTTTGAAACATTATTTTCATTGCAAGGTGTCTTTGAGTACTTATAAAAACACAAAAAAGAAATATTCACTTATATTCACTTCATTTATTTTACTTTAAGAATCTTGCAAGGAATCAAATTGTTTATACTGACAGGCAAATATAAATGATATCCTTAGATTGCACATAATTAGTGCTATATTGTCAGATGTTAAGACTAAACTAAATGAACTTCCCACTGTACTGAAAGCAGAAAAAAGCAAACCTTTTTTTTGTCCTGGATCAATTTGACCTGAACAGAAGTGTCCAAAACCTGAACATAATTCAAAGGCTAAGTTAACTTATATGATCTGCACATGCCGGTGTGTTATCCATATTACATGTTCTGCTCAAATTTGATTACAAAAATTCCAACATATCACTTTGCTTACAATATAAGACATTTTAATAACCCCTGTATACCTTCTTTATCCCCATATTCACAGCCTTCCTCCACACTTCGCTCTCCCTTTCTTAACACAGCTGCGAGAGAAGACCACAGGGACTCCACTGACTGATACAATCAATCCCCTCTTTAGAGCCAATCAACAGTCTAGTCTCACACTCAGTATGCAGTATTGAATAACACAGGAGAAGCATGTTGTATTTAAGTTGTCTTTTTATTATCTGGACTTATTCACACTATGTACAATCATTTCAGTTGTGTAGCCTATAATAAACTTTCAATTATAGTATAATCAGGATTCATTTAATACAAAAACACATTTCTTTCCTCACATGGCACAGTGTGATGAACAATCTGAGACAAGCCTTGCGTTATTGGAACACAGACTGGTAGAGAGCTCAGGCATTGCCTTCTGGGGTTTAATAACACCAGCCTCTATGGAACTCAGCTAAAAGCATTACAACTCCAAACAAAAAGCAAGTCTGCGGTAAAAGCTATATTAAATAGAACTTGGGCCCTATAGTGCTGTACTTTCTCATATGTAAAACATGTTAATTATTGCACAGAAGAGAGTCGGTCTGGTCCAGAAAACTGATGGTAAGATAACCGTGTATCTTATCAGTTAACGCAAAACTGTCACTTAACCTTTACAGGTCAAATACACGTGCATAAGCACAATAAACACTTTCAGAGTCATACATTTTGTCAAATCTACAGACTCTCTATTACGGTAAATGTACCACGGTGCGGCATAAGTATTATTTTAAATACTTACGTTATTTAAATAAAATGAACCTTTGGGTGAAATAGCTACTTTAAGGCATGGGTGACATTTCCTACAGGATATAGATCTCTTACATTGTTCAACAACAGGTCCGCCCTGTTTCACTTCCTTATCTTGCTCCTCGAACACCTGCTGTGATGAACATGCAGCACTTGTTTTGTCCTAAACTGGAATAGTTGAAGCCTCCTTTACGTCGCTCCACTTTTATTCCAACAGTTTTTAGTCGCAAGTGCTTCGTATGTCTCTACCTGCACCTGATCTATGAAGCATTGGTTTAGATTTTCCTATGAACCCAAAAAAATGACATCATTTCAGGATGTCATGCTACTTCAAAAACCAAAGATAAAAGGGTAGTCTGCCGCCTTTAGTCTGGCGAGGACCCTCTTAGCAGGAAAATGTTGCCATGGGAATATGAAGAAGGCTTCATGGTACTACATGTGAGCTTGAGGGCCATTTTCACTTGGGAACTTTAAATCTGCTCAGATCTAGAGGCTCTTTACTGGGTATGCACCAGTCGTCCGCCTCCTGGCTCACTTTGTAGTTCTTCAGAGCGGTTTTGTTGTACACCGGCAGCCTCTCGATGGAGTCTGTGGACAGCGCCTGGAGGGACAGGAAGACAACATGTAATTACAAATATCCTGTCATACCAGGTCTGCAGAGTTTGGCGCTTGTGCCACAGGGCAGTTTTTCTCTCTGTGCTGCAGACTTTCACACTGTTGACGTCCTGTCGCAGTTTCATGCATGGTTACCGCGTCTGGCTCACCTTCAAGTAGATGACAGCCTCCGTGCCGTGGCCCTCCATGGAGTAGAGCTGCAGGTCCCCCTGGAAGTACTTGGCGTAGAGACGGGAGATGGGCAGACCGTAGCCAAAGCCAGCCTGCACACAGACAGAGAGAGAGAGAGAGGAGGGGGATGAAGGGTTTGAGAAGGCTTTGTTCCCTGTCACAGTGCAAGCAGCAGCATCCTTCTATCACTGCAGAACAAACGGGTCTTTTGTCAAATTTGCTTTAGAAGTCACTCGGTTTGGGAGAATCAAAATGATGCCAGGATTTCAATCTTTAAATAGGGAGGAGAGTTTAAAGACAAGGCCAAATGAGCATTTCAATGTGTGTAGGCTTGTTGGTGCATAAGCAGCAACTTTACACCTGTAAAAGTATTTAGAAAGGAATAAAGTTGCAGTTCATTATATGCCTGAACAAAATGATATTATTACATAATTTCTTCCTACTATTATCTTTAGTATAATTGTCATAATTATTGTCCAACTTCTGGATTTATAGACAAATGTATGATTTGCAAGGTGAAATTGACTTTGTCCTTCATCCACCAAATTCATCCAGTTCATCATTGAGTCAAGTGAATGTGATTTTTGCCAAATTTGAAGAAATTCCCACGAGACATTAAAGGTGATGTCGGTCATTTTGGAGAAACCAGCTCGAGTGCGCTAGAATTTGAAAATACACAGCCGTAAAAAATCTGCCACTTCCTCACAGAGTCCCTCCTCCAACACACACGAACGCGCACATGACCAATGAGGGCACGAGATAAGTTTGTGCACAGGTGGAAGGCTGACAGGCAGGTAGGCCATCCAGTTACTTTAGCCGAGCCGGCTCAGATGACTGGTCGTGCTTTTTATAGTACTATGGCTTCCACAGATGACATTTTTTTTTTTATGGATTTTTTGTCAAAGCACTTAAGATATTCATTGCTATCGGGATGTTAATCATTCCATGGAATATAACAAAAAGTGTATCTCGAGCCGGTTTCTCAAACTTACCTACCCCACCTTTAATAAGAGAGAATGGGATGATTAAAGAACCCAACAACCATAAAAAGAAAAAAGTGTTTTCCAATAAATGTAGGAGTGTAATTGAGTCAATATATCTCTATTATCTGCTTACCAGTGGGGGCCGTGTGCGCTCTCCTATTTGTGGAGCAGGAGCGGTGGAGTACATGTAGCTGAAAAGGTTCTCCATCTTGCGAAAGGGGACACCGCCACCCTTGTCGCTGACCTGCAGACGGGGGCAGATACAGAGTGGGGGGGCAGATACAGAGTGATGAGACAGGCAGATAAAGGAGGGACAGGGTGACATGAGGTCCTTGAACAGAGCTGACGGAGACATTTTAAAGACCGAGGTGATGCGGCAGATGAGTGCCCGTCTGCCACCAACACATGCCCTCAACTTAACGCTAGAAGCTATGTGGCCTTCTGTTCGTCCACTGCACATATCCTCATGGTAAATGTGCAAGAGGGCACAGCTAGAGGAGGCACATTGGAGAAAGTATAGAATAATAGAAATCTGAGTGCAGACAATAAGGGTGCATTGAAAGGAGATTGCGAACCAAACAAATGCATGCTTTATCCCTCCTGTTTAACCCTCAAAGAACTTTGTAAAAAGTGTGAAAAAATCAAATTAAAATGGAGATTAAAACGGCAGCGATTAGTTAAGCAATCAATCAAATAATCTCCAAAATGATAAACTCCAACTATTTTAGTAATTCAATCGTTTAAGTAATTTTTCATACAAAATCGGCAAACTATTCTTTTTTCAAGAAGCTGTTTAATTAATTATTATATATATTAATGTAATACTTAACTGATTAGCTTAGCGAGAGCTTTTCATCTTAACAGGCTCAATTTAACTTGTTAAAAATGTGCTGGTTCACACAGAGGAACACACCCAAGACACATGTAAAGTTCTAATCCACCTGCCATCAGGAATGATATGAACATTTCACACATAGAAGACAGTATATTAGAAGCTGTATTGTAATTTGCAACCCTACCTTGATTGACATGTCCTCGTCTCCAAGGGACACGAGGACTTTGATGGGTGGGAGGTTGTTGCTGTCGTCATGGGTCTCAATAGTGGCTCTCATGGCATTCTACAAAAAGGAAATATAATTTTAGAACATATATCTTAAAGTGGTATTCAAATCAACTTCCCATTGGATATCATTCTTATCTAAGAGTGTGTCGCACCTTAAAGAGCTCAAACAGCATGTGATAAAGGTGAGAGGGCACGTATACGATGCTCGTCGGATAGTTCTTCTTCTTGCCTGCACGGAAAACAAACAAAAAAGTGTTTATAAGTCTTCCCACTTCATTTAAAATCCATTACCCTCTCAATGTTTTCCATTTGTGACAACTATAATGCCAAGCTATTATCTTTTCAAGAAGATAGTGAAGAAAAGGGACCGTGTGTCAATATTGTCTGATGCAGTGAGCCGGGGCTCATTTAGCCTTTAGCTTCCATGCTATAATGAGGGGCCTCTCAGGTCCATCAGGCCGTACATTCATTTGCCAACAAACACTCAGTCTGTGTGTGCAAACAGAGAACACGGCTCTATTTGTTCTTTCTTTAAATCTCTTTAAGAACAAGGACTTGTGGCCTTTGAGGTGTCTGCATTAAGAGTGGATCTTGGTTTGTACTGAAACTGCCAGATGTAATTAATGTAAGCTTACTGCACATCTCCTGCAGGATCAGATCGGGGGAGCGGAGGTAGTACTGCTCACACAGCATCTTGGCACTATGGAATGCATCTGAAAAAAGGGATGATGATACATTTAGAATATGTTATAACAATATAAAATCGATGGATTTTTTTTTAAAGGTGTTTTCCAATATTAAGGCATAATTACCCTGGACTACATCTCCGACATCACAGTGAGGGTCGATGCACCCAATGGTAGTTGGGTGGATAGGGTTGAGGGTACCATCAAAAATAAGAGCTGCAAGAAAGAAAGAAAAACAAGTTAAAGCAGAAATGACGTTATATTCCATTTCTTTAATCCTTTTAAAATAGATCCCTTGGAATATAATATGTTATATACTAAAATCCTTGTGTTTGAAACTCTTTATAGAAAAACATTTTCCAACAAAACAAACCAGACTTTTGATCGGAATTGTGGTATTTGCGTCCCATTACAGATCATACCCAACATTTTTAAAGGTCATGTGATAACACAATAAATACTAAGTAAGTAAGTAATAAAACCAAAACAACTCATAAACCGATATGAGCCTCTACAGTAGATTCATGAAACTTCATGGTTTCCCCTGCGTGTAGCTGGTGTTGAGAGATTACACCATCAGAACATGATATCCCTCAGCAATCTTTGTTCCACAGGACTCGCAAAAACAAACATATTGTCATCATTCTGGAGCGGGCAATCTGCTGTAAAAGGAGTCCTTTATGATGATATGATTTATTGATATGAATAAAAAAAACGGGAATCACTACAATAAATATTTTTGTAATTGTTATTAGTGACTGAAGGGAAATCTGTAAGCTTTAGCGTGGCAATAAAGCGGACTGCATGTTTTTTCAGGGTAAAGACTTATTTTTCCCTCTGACTGTCAAGGGTGACAGAGCTCACAGTGAGTTTTATAGTAACCTCACACTGGTACTAAAATATACATTTCAGACACAAAGCTGGTATAAAAACAAATTAGATTAAGTTTTCAAAATCCTGGGAAATGTGAAAGCCTACTCACTGTGCTGGTTGATGAGCATGCGGATGGAGATGCGGCTCATGTAGAAGCGGTCCAAGAAGTATTCAGTGTTCAGGTTGGTGACTGTGTCATGGGAGAAGGCCTCTTTGTACTCTATGATCCCCTGAGCCATGGTGGGCACCACGTCGTTGTGCCTGTTCCTGATGGAGACCAAGGTGTCAACAAAGCTGGGGAGGAAGCACAACAAAGAAGTGAGTGGGAAATACGCGTAATAAGGCATTACAACAAAAAAAGAAATCACAATTGTATTTTTAGCATTTTTGACATAAACAAGCATCCTAAAATAACTTCAATAACGTATGGCTTTATTAATACAAAAAAGCGAAGGATCAGATAAGGGCTGCAATTTATGATTATTTATATTATCGATAACTGTGTAAATTATTGTTTCGATGTATTATTGGTCTATAAAATGTCAATAAATAATTAAAATTACAATTAGCTCAAGCCCTAAAAACAATTATGCAAACTGGATATGTGCATAGTTAATAAGCATTTCATCTTAATTAATAAACATTTGAAAATGAATTATTCTATAACATTTGTTTCACTTTAGAAAATTCTACTGATTATTGCCTCAAGTAATTATAGGTCTATAAGAGGACAGATATTAAATAAAGTTTGACTGGCATGTTTTGTCAGTCAAAACACCCAAAATACTAACTTTAATAATATAAAACAGAAAAACAGCAGAATATCTCCATATTTGAAGGCGAAAAACAGCAATTTTGTGACATTTTCAAGATAAATAATAATAAAATACCTAAATGATTAATAGAATATACAAAATAGTGGCAGATTATTAACTTATTGATATGTTGACTACTGTAATCACTGGAACACAATTCAAGAATTTTTTTTAGGAACTTACTCTCCAAGAACTTTGTGGTCATCAGGACTCTTGTCTAGAAATTCAAGGATTTCTAATAAACTCTGGATGTACCTGGGAAAAAATAATAAATAAAGATGTTCACACATAAGCATATGTGTTAAAACAGTTGAGTGAGTCTGCTGGAATATTATTAGCTCATAGTCAAAAAGGCAAGTCTGTTTTCGCCTTAGCCGACTCCTTTCAGAGGGAAGAAAAGCAGAACCTAAAAACAAAGTCACGTGACATGTGAGGAGAGAGTAGGGTAAAGTTCACAGCTGAGAGCGTCCCCTCTGTACACAGTTGGAAGGACTTCAAGTTGGCAAACTGTTCTACTATTTAGACATTAACGGTCAACAGCTGTGACTGTAAACGTCTCACAGGTCAGGGGGGGACTTCTGGTAGCAAATAAAGTTTTAAAGAGTTACAAAAGATGCAGAAAGAGTCTCATGTTGTTCCTTTGTTTTGGAATAATAAGTGTCACAGTTGGAGGGTTGCGTAACTTGGATCATAAAAACACAAGAAGCAGTTTTCCTAGTTTGACTTACCAGCTCTGCACCGTCTGTACAGATGGAGTTGTGAGCAGTCTGTCAGGCAACAGGTTAATTTCCTTCATGATGTTTGAGAGTCTTACAGGGAGCTCCTGCCTCAAAAACGCAAAGGAAGTCTTCTCACATGCGTTGATGGAACCTGAAGCAAAGTAGAGTGAACAATTTTAAGAGCTGACACCACTTTCTAAATAGTTGATGGCAGAACACTGAATGAATAACTATTTGAATAATTTATGTGCCAAAAATCCCCTTTCCAGCTGCTTATGCTTTTGTTTAACACATAGGTAATACATTTAAAAATGATATGTTTTTGCTCTTGATTAGTCTTTTTTCACAATATTCTGACATTTCATTGACTATATGAAAAATATGCACTTAAAAAAAAAAGATCATTAGTTTCCTAATATAGTGATGATTTAATCCGACTTTTCAAATAACACTGACTTGACAGAAGTGAATACATTATGAAAGTAACCATTAGCTAAGGCCTTTTAATAGTCATGAATCAAAAATAAATATTTAGGATGCTTATAGGGATTTTGCTGCAATTTGTATTGTAAGGTAGACTTAATTTCTCTGCAAAATGTTAATGATAGTTCTTTTGCAATCTGCTGAAGTTTTTTTTTTAAATATGTATGTTAGGGACATTCATGCTAATCATTACTAACAGGGCCCAAACAGTGCTGGCTACAGATCTGATGAAACACTCTGCACTATGAGCACTGTGCTGCTGCATATGCTAGTTCACACACACATGCATTATAGTCTGTATCTGAATCCCAGCACATTTCTGATCATGTTAAATAGAGCAACCCCTTTGAACACGGCTCCCTTGTCAGTTAGGCTATATCCCAAAACTGATCGTTTATCAATACTCACCGAAATCCAGAAACTGCTTCATAGAGAGCGGTGAAGGAGAGAATTTAGAGAAATGCTCGATGTGTTTGGGCACACTGGCCAAGGCGGCGTTTTTCATTATAAACCTTACGAACTTCATTATTGCTTTAAATGGTCCAAACTCTTGTTGCTATAAAGTGTCCACAGCGTCGATGTTATGCTAGCACACTGACCGCCGCGGACGTCTTATCAAAAACAGAGGAGGTAACACCGAGCTCTAGCCAATAGGAGTGCGGGCATGGTTATTTACGTTCCACACTGGCCAATAGGAAGTACACGGGGCGGGGTTAGTGGTGATCACAGGAAACTCCTTCCGTTTCTACTTGGAGTACAAAATAACCAGCTCAATGAATGAACACATCACACAATACAAGATGTTCCTGTGTAGGCTACTCACAGATAATGTTCTTTAACACCAAACTAGGAAATATGTACTCCCCTTAAGGGCCCACACAATACATTACAGTTTTAGTAGAAGTATTACAATGTTACTAGAAACTAAAAGAGCATAGAGAGTTTGTTGTTAAAGGAGCAGATTGTATTTCTTCTTTGTAAACTGAACTTTCTGTAGGCTAATACTTTGTGTGAGTCTAAACGTCTAAACGCCTATGCCTGAATCTGCTTTATGGTTCTCATTGTCTTTGGTTCATTTGTTCTTTTTAAATTCAGTAGGTGAATCATATTCATAAAATAGTGTGTGTGAGCTTAACTGTATTAAATAAACCAAAACGGAGCATCTCAGACTTTATTTCTGCTTTTTTAAACTACAGTATGTGTTTTCATTGTCTGAATATGCTTAATGAAGGGCAGGTTTTCCTATAAATAAAATATGTTTTGATACTAAATATCTTGGTTTCTTCTTCTTCTAAGTTCACATTGTTCCGTTGACTTACATAGGCTACGACACTTATTGATATTTATTTTCTCTTTTATTTACTTACATTGCATTTGATACTAAGTTTAGATTAATTCATGAATGAATTATCAAATCTACACTGAATAGGTCAATTTGCTATCAATCAATGGAGCGACTTCTGTTGTTCAAATAAAGTTTGTAAAGGCCTTTTGAAGATCCTCATTCAATTGAATAAAGTTGTAATAGGCTTATTCAGGAGTCACTTTGGCTAACAGATTTAGCAGGTAATGCTGTTTAAAGTTGATTATAAACTTCCATCCCTATGAGGGTGTTAACACAGCCAAGTGCCCTCTGCTCCTTGTTTACTGTCTCCTCTCCTGATGGGCAGAAGTTCCCCCTCAGTGAATGTTTCGCTGGAAGCGTGCCACCTCAGGTTTTTGAATGGAAATGCCTTTGTCAGGGAACACAGTGTCCGGGTCAAATCTCCCGTTACATAAGCAGCAGCAGCAGTACAGCGTGGATTGTCCTTATAAAGCCAGCCTGTCCTGCCTCTCCATCAAAACAGGAGTTTACACCTTTTGTTCTTGCATGTGGGAGGCAATAACAAACTGGAAGCAATATTGAGTGAATCTGCACCGCGAAATACCACAGTTAATTTCAGTTTTTGCCAGCTCATAGCAGATAGTATGCTGACGCCCGCTACAATATCAAAACAATTATTAGTCATATTGTTTTCAAATGTCAGGTATTTGGCTTTTTAGTAATGTTGTAATATATCAGCTACAACATGTTCTGTTTAAGCTCACCATATTTAGAGCTGGACACCTTTGATACAAAATATCAGCATCTTTTATATCCAGGTGCTACCAGACCAGATTTTAATACATTTGAGTCTGCAACTGAATAATTTGTCTCAGCACAGAAAAACATGTCTTCCCTCGAGCAGATGTGTCCTCTGAAAGAGAACAAGAGGCCAACATTTGTCAGTCAAATAAAGGAGCTCCTGCTGGTAGAGGCCTTAGTCATCACTAGAGTTATTACCTGGGGAGATTAAGTTGTGTTGGTCCACAGGAAATTGAGGGCAGTAAAGTAAAGAAAATCAGAAAACATGGCTTTTCTTTATTTGAGACACATAGTGGAGAGTGCTCAACTGGTCAGCAGGGGGGAGGGGTGTAGTGGGGGCAGTTGTCGGCAGCCCCGGTACTTTTCCGCTCTCCATCAAGCATTCTTCTGTAACTTTTTAAAAGTCATTGCATCCATTTCTTCATTAAGCGAGGTTGGGCTGCCCATTGATTCACTTCTTTGCACCACAGTAATCCCTGACCTCATTTATTTCAGCAGTGAGGTATTCAGAAGCGTTAAAAAAGGGAAAAATAAAAATGCTATCAAATGTATACCCAGGATCAGCAGATTCCCTGAGTTTTGATATCAGAGCTTCTTTCGGGAAAGAATAAGACTCAGTGATGCGTTCCTAAATATCAGTCCCAAGGGCCATTTTCAGCATTGTATAATGAGCACTTTCACTTTTGATACGTTCAACCCCCAAAGGGCCATTTGTATCAATTATTCTTGAATTTGGAAAGAAAAAGTTTTGAATGTTATCCTTGATGAATAACAGTAAATGCAATTCCCCCTAAATATGAAGTCCCATTATGAATCTATGACAGATAATAACCCTTTCCAGTTAAACGTTACATGTTATTCAGTGGTAGCCTGAAACTGAGGCTGGCCTTGTATAAAACTGAACCTGGAGACACATCTAGTGGAGAGTGCTTAACTGGTCAGCAGGGGGGGGGGTGTAGTGGGGGCAGTTGTCTGCGGCCTCCGGTACTTTTCCGCTCTCCATCATGCATTCCTGCCATTAGTCAGCTCCTATTCCCCACTGTCAAACAGCAGGGCGTATCAGGCTTAATGTTAGGCATTCTAATGTCCGTCAGTGGCGTATTTGTAGAAGAGTGAGAAACTAGACAACAACAACTCGAGTGGAAATTTCCGGGGGGGGGGGGGGGGGTTGCTGATGGCCTGGACTGAACTGGGGTCACTTCAGTTAGAAACTTCATTTAAATACATATGAGTCACTTCATAGGGGGAAACTTCATCATCACAAAAGATATCGCCTGATTAAAGTTCAAAACAAACACACTTTTTATAGAGTGTAATCATTGCAACATTCAGAATATGTTTAGTTCCTATTCATGAAACAACTAATAAAGGCAGCGCTACAAGAATCCAAATGAGAGAAAACGTTCCTCTAATCAAGCATTTGAATGGAGCATTTAGAGGGTAATTATAGTCATATTGAAGTGAACTGCTGACTGTGAAAAAATAACAAAGGAAAGAAAACTTTGGAGTGAACAATCAAAGCATTTTATCACCATAAGGATTGGTACTGAGAAAAATAAATATTCAGGGCTCTTCTCCCTCAGGCCCCTCTCCTTCAGGGGCCTCTTCCTGGTCTGTTGACTGTTGGTCAGGCTCATAGTCTGGATCGCTGTTGTCTTCCATTTCTGAGACATCGTCCTCTATTTCTGGTTCAATCTCCTCTTCATCTGGTTCAAGACATTTGTCCAGAACCTTTAATCGGTCAAATATACCAAAAGATTTATGTACCGAGGTGGCAGGGATGGTGGGGGGGCATGGCCTTCGACTGAAATGCACATTTCGATCGCTTCTTCTGTCGTTTACATACATCTTTTGGTATATTTGGCTCGGTAGGAAGACTTTGATGCACATTCAGTACCAGTGTGTGAGGTTGTGGTTACGATGGCGATATCCATCACATCACCCCCATCCTTAAAGCACTACACTGGCTATCCGTGGAACTGAGGATCGAATTCAAGGTCTTCGTCCTCACCCACCAGTGTGTCCATGGAACTGCCCCTCCCTACCTCAAGGAACTCCTCACCCCCATACCTCCTTGCGGACCACCCGTTCCAGCAACTCCAATTTCCTCAAACCCCCCAGGACTAAACTCCGTACTATGGGAGACCGGGCCTTCTGCTCGGCTGCTCCCAGCCTGTGGAATGCTCTCCCCGACCAAATGAGAGCACCACAGACCGTGGAGGCTTTTAAAAAAGGCCTCAAAACCCATCTCTTCAAAAGAGCCTTTGCCTAGACCTTTTTATCACCCTTTTATTTATTTTTTATTTATTTTTATTGCTTTTTTATTAATTCTACCGTTTTGTGTAATGTTTATTTATACTGTTCATGCTCACTACTTGTAGCACTTCGGGATTTGAATTCAAATATGAAGTGCTTTATAAATGGAACCCATTATTATTATTATGATTATCCGGACGCGAACAGCGAGGACTACAAAAAGAAAAACGAGTTGACTGGGGATGTCTGTTCAAAACATTGCAAACTCCAATAAATCATTTAAACCAGCTATTGTTGCCAGACTAATTACTGAATATCGTTCTTAATGTCCATCTGAGACCTGTGTACACTTTCATTTTCAGTTTCAAACTCACAGTTTGAAAGCAGCGTGGAGAAGTCTTCAGCTGTGGTAAACTGTGATCCTCTCAGGTAAACTGCGATCCGCCCAGGGAAAAATGGGTTCCGCCCAGGTTAAACCGAGATCCAGCCAGGTTAAACTGTGCCCCACCTCTGTAAATCAGGAAATCAGTTAATCCGGAACACCGGTCACTCACCAAGACAGCTGTCCTGTTCTCCACTCGTTCTCCTCACAACACAGCTCCATTTCTCGCCGATGGCCATTATTTATTCTAATCCTTGGCTGCTCCTGGTCTCTTGGACGCCGCAGGCTCATAATTATAATCATATGCATTCGAATATGTATTTTCAACCTCTTCTGTGTCAAAACTAGCATTGTGATCCATGTTTATTCATACGTCAGTCCGGCCGCTCTCCCCCATGTTACATCACACACGGGAGGTCACGTGGGGAGGCTTTTTTTATGCGGAAGTGAAAATGTCTTACAAAAACGACGCCAGATGTCACTGTAGTGTATATGTCTTTGAACATTTTGTGTATACATCATTTTCCTACACATGTATTCACTGGTGTGTCTAATCTGCAAGCTGCTCTTTAAGTATTTCTTACCAAAATAAGGAAATAATAGAAGAATTCATTTCCAGAAACAGATAAAAGCCATTCTTATAATGAGTAACGGCCCGTCCACACTACAGTTTCGACAGCTTCAAAAACGGTTTCCAACGCGTCTGCCCATTCACTTTGAATGGGGTGACGTCACGTTGCCTCGCTTTTCGCCGAACTGAATTGTGAGTAGCATAGCGGTCCGTCTCCGGCGTCTCCGGCGTCTCCGGCGTAGCCAGCGCCAGCCAATCAAATCCCGTTTCTGAAAATCTGACAGCTCAAGCCCTAGCCAATCAAACCGTGTCTAAGCTGGGAGAGATATCCCCCCGTTCATTTCTATATTTAAAAAAAAGATGGAGGAGAAACTAATTATCGCCGTAGCAAATCACCCGGTTTTGTATGACCAGACCCTCTTCACCTACCGGGATACAAACCGGAAGAACCAGTCATGGAGGGAGATGGCAGAGACAGTGGGTGAAACTGGTAGGTATATATATATATATTGCTCGCATATATATTGCTCGCATAAAATCCCCGGGGTTTTTTGCTTTGTATGTCGGGGGCGGGAGATTTATGTGTTTGGTTGTTGGTCGCGTTGCTCGAATAAAATTCCCCAGCTCCAAGCTTTTTTTGAAGCTGTAGTGTGGACGGGCCGTAATTCAACACCGGCTTGATTTCTATTCACTTGAGTGCAAACATTAAAAAAACAAAAAGGAGATTTTTGGTGGATAAATTCCAGAAAATATCTGCAAAACAATTAATGACAAAGACGATTTTGTTTTACAAAATCCACTCCTACCAAGTGTCCTCTCATAAGCCTGATTAAATAATTTTAAAGTTTATTTTTAGGCATTCAAAGCACTTTGCAAACGCAAATGCATATGAAACGCAAACAAAACGAATAAGATATCAAAGTCTTCCGTTCATACGAGACCGCTCGGGAGCGCTGGAGACGCTGTAGTACATATGCCGGGCCTGTAAGTGGCGCTGTACTTTCGCCACAAAATACACCAAAAGCAGCGAAGAAGACCCCCGAGCATGATTGCCCTTCTGTTTATGCCCCGCGGTGGATTTAGCAACATGTAGTTCATATAATTCTCCATGTCCACTTGTTGCTGATGGTTGTGGGAGAGGAGCTGTAGATTTTGCACTAACATCTGTAGCATGGTGTTACGTCCTCACCAGGGATGAGGAATTGCAACACCCACCAGTTGGAATTGGTATAATTATAAATAGTTTTAACGTATAACAGGTAGACAAAATGGCAGGCAAGCAGCCTGAAACAAACAAAGTGTCACAAAACACCGGTTTAAATAACAACCAAAAGTGGCCACAAGCGCGCAAGTTTAAATGGGCAACCAAACAAAGGGAGGACTCTAATAAGTGAGCCTACTTAAACACAAAGGTATATACATAACTAAACAGGAGAACCCTCACTATTGCAGTGGTACAAACTAAAGAAAAGGAGACTGTAAGAAAACACAGCTAAACTAAACAACTACAGTCAACGTAGAGGCTAAGATGCTCTCGTCACATTTAGTCACATCTAGTCACATCTAGTCACATCTAGTCACATCTAATCATATCACACTACCAAACACAGACCACACAAGTTAACCACAGAACGAAGAGCAAGTAGCGAGAGGCGTCTGTTCACTCAACAGAGCCTCCAGAGTGATAATTGTCCCCAGGCTTTGTAGTCATCTCCAGCAGGTGCGCGCCGGCTGTGCGCTGCGATTGGAGTGCGTCAGGCCCGGCGTGCTCCAATCACAATCTTCAGGGGGCGGACCAGGAGATGGCAGCCAATGACGTCAGGGCAACCGCACAGCTCATTTACATATCACACAGATCAACACAGTTAAGACGACCTGGAAGGCAGCAGCCGTAACCCATGGTCAGTAGCAGTAGCTACTGACAGTAGCTACTGACCACGCTACAGCAGTGAGCAGCAGAGGTTTGCAAAGGTGGGGCTATGGCTTCATCATTATCAGGAAATGATTGTATAGGGCGTACACACAGAGCCGTTTGGCCCCTCAGAGCCTTCTGGTTGCAGATCTATCCACCTTGGGACCCGTTATCGTTTGCGGGGTCCGTTTCCGCATTTCCGTTACGGCCTCGTGTGAACGAACGGGCTATATAGAGAAAAGTAGCGGATACAACTGTTTGCGTTCTCGTGTAAACAGCACCTTAGTGTGTCACACATTGAGGAGCATTGAGGTCGTCTAGGACCTAGGTGATGTGAAGGATTTGACATCGGATTAATATTTAATTATGAGTGAAAGAACATCTAAAAGAAGACTTTGCACCTTTACTGTGAGGACGCAAAACTATGCAAATATGGACATTACATGTGTCCTGACCAGGTTAACCTGTTAAGCCCCAAAGCCCCCATCGGCGGGGGCTTTTTTTTTTTCAGGGCATCTTAATATTTAAGAACCTATTAATGTGTTATACCAGATTAACGGGAAGAATCTCAGCTAACTGACACTACAAACCATTTTTACCAAAACAAAACACAAGTCTCATAAGAAGCATCTAAATGACCCCTGAGCGGAAAATGCTAACGCACTTTGGCACAGAACTCTAGATAAAGATACCCTTATTACTTATCATAGCTGCACATACACGATATCCGATTAAATCTGAGGTTCCACAGATTATTTAGGTATAGTATCATCACTGAGTGATCCGAACTCGCGACAGGGGAAGCAAACACAGACATCACAACACGTACCTTTGCGGAGCTTTTACGGGAGATCGTCTCACCGTAGCTGTCAATCTGATCAAAAGACTTGTTCAATGGCATTAAAACGAGAAAAAACGCGGCTGAATCGGTTAATCCATAGGTTGATAATGTTTCTGTGGATTTGAAACAATTATTTATAATCCATAATTCCATTTGTATGTAAAAATCGGAGAGTAAAAGTTAGCTGCTAATTGTAGCCACCAGAGTTATCGCAGCTTCCGGTTTTGGCTATGCGTCAGTCTCACACACACACACACACACACACACACACACACACACACACACACACACACACACACACACACACACACACACACACACACACACACACACACACACACACACACACACACACACACACACACACACACACACACACACACACACACACACACACACACACACACACACACACACACACACACACACAATGTAGGTTATGTTATATAAGGAACACCCACAAGAATGTTATTTAATGGATGACAGACGAGTATTCATTGGGATTCTCGTAAACTGAATCATTTATATTCAGGACTCTGGATTTTCAAACTAAACCAGGTAAATGTCTTTGCATCACATTTTAATCTGGGAGTTGTGTTTCTGGGCTCTTCAAATCTGTATGTTGCTGGGAGCAACAGAAAGCCTATGCACATATGCTCTAAAATAATAATAATGCTATAATGCTAATTCTTGACATTTCCAGAGCAGCATATAGCGTTTGTGCGCAGTCAGTATGTCATTGCACTAAATATGAAAGCATTGATATTCAGTTAAACTGACATCCCCAAACAACAACATGTTATCAATACAAGTGAAATGTTTTAGCTTATGAGCCACATTTTAACAGTCACTTTACTAATGAATATATCACTATACTTACTTAAATTGCATATGTGACTGTGATGCCCCTGTGGGTGCATCGAGAGGGTGTGGCTGTTCTGTCTGTGCTGCATTGGCTCCAGTGATTGCATTGATTGCAGTGACTCAGGGCACCTGGGTATGGTGTCTTGCAGCTATTTAGAGCCTCTCTGCTCCATGTGCTCTCTCTGCTTTCTCCTGCAGGCACCCGGCTCTGATGAGTATACACAGTATTTAATTTGACTTGTTTGTGCAAATAAACACATTTTTCTACCCGTTGACATGTTGTGTCTAGTGATGGCGAGATGAAGCCTTATGAAGCTTTGATGCTTTCCAGCCAATTGGTTCGCAAAAGGGTTCATCTCATGAGGCTTCATCATGGGCTTCATTTGAACACAACCCCCCCTGTTGGTCAAAGTGTGTAAAACAGGCAGATTGGACATCTCAACAGTGTGCTCTATCTCATACCGAATTCCCATTGAGTAAAGCTTTAGGATACCTCTAAACAACGAATATAAAATCATATTTACATGTTAACAATATTGTATTTATTCCAGTTTAATGATTGTGATTGAAAATCCTAAGGAGGCTGCTAAACATTTCAAAGAGGGATTTGTATTCCTTAATAATATTCATAAACTTAACCATGTTGTAGCCTGAGAAAGGCTAAGCCATATCAAAGAATACATTTATTAACTACATTATCTCATTTAGCTGTAGCTTTTATAAACAAAAAAAAAGATGTATTGGCCAGTCGTTGAAACAGGAACCCTGTGGTTGAGAGTCAACTGCTTTCCGGCTGAGCCACAGCACGTACACTAAACCTTTCTGAAAACACTCAAATATATTTAGTCCTCTATTAAATTCATTTTTTTTTTTTTATTCCTACATTTATTTATGCTTTTATTTATTTATACTTTTGACATGTTCCGACCTCTATATAAGTGAGGGTCTGAGCTCTCTTAATTACATCGTGTCAGCACCGGGCCCGGGTACAGGAGGGGTAATATCATTCTTATTATACATCCATGGGTAATATGAGCGTTGTGGTTCAACGGTTCAACCGATCTGAATCGCTTTCTGAAGCATCGTGGTATCGACAGGCAGCGAGGATTCGTTTGTCATCGGTGACGTCTAGGGTGACCAGATCCCAACAAACCAAATGTGGGACAAGGAGTATGGTTGTGTGGGACAATGTGGGACACCCTCTCAACAGCACCCCCCAACCCCCGGAAAAAAAACGTAACAAATATATAACAACTGAGCAGAAAGTGAAGTCAAAATGCAGTTTTTTTAATAAAGAAAAGTAAACTAAGGCTAACCAAGGCAGCAGGCATTATTACTTCCAGTGTTTAGAAATTCATCTTCTTAATTCAACTAGTGTATTACCTGTACAAGTAGGCACAACATAAATTAATAGATAAAATAAAACCAACACTGGCCAGGAGGGAACAGAAACATAATAATACATCAAATAAAATAGCTTTCAGTTGTGTCCATCACAGCAACAGAAGGTGGGCCCCCACACAGTGTGTGGGCTATTTTGTCACCTAGAACCACTGGTGTCTTTAACTCTGTCAAACAACTCTTCACAGAGGCAGGGGCAAGCACATCTGTTATTATGGACGCTGCTTTTGTACGACCACATGACATTTTCTTTACTATCTCAGAGTCTGGAAAAAAGGTCGGAGCTAGCTTGTTACCAGTCATTTGACCGGTATGATTGGGAGTGTTGCACTGTATGTGTCATGTCTAGGAAACTAATAGTGAAAGTTTATTCTTTATGTTAGTTTTGTCATGTCCCTTTGCCCTGTGCTTTATGTTTATTCCCTTAATTAATCATCCCTCTCATTTCAGGCCTCCACGCTCCCCGCCCCTTTCTGTCTCCTGCGTCCTTGATTGTTTCCCCGCCCTGATTGTTTCCACCTGTGTCCCCTTTACCTGTGTATATATTGTGGTAGCTTCCTCCTGTTCATTGTCAGTTCGTTGTCTTACTATGACCCACGTTCCTGATTACCTCACGGACTTCCCACGGATCTACCTCATTGATCACTTGCTAGTTTTCCTCGAAAGAGTATATTTGTTTTCCTTGTTTTGATTACTGTGCTAAATTCCAGTAAAGTCTTTATTTTTGAAAACACTACCTGAGTCGTGCAATTGAGTTCATGCCTCAGAGTCTCTCCTTGACAGTACGAACTGACCATTAAAATGAACTCAGCCGACTCAGACCAGCTAAAGAACGCCATCCGCTCTCAGGACCAACGTCTTGGGCAACAAGAAGAGCAGATGGCCGCCATACAGCACGGAGTGCAGCACCTATCCAACAGCCACGGGGAACTACAATCATCGGTGACAACCCAGGTGAATCTGCTGGCAGCTGAGGTCCAGCGTGTGCTCACTCACCTGCAGGCTGCTTCTCCTCCCACGACTCCCCCGGTTCCGGCGGCGACCGGTTCCGATCCCAACCGGTCCACTGCGCCGCACAGTACTTCCATGCGTCTGGCTCCACCCGAAAAATACTCCGGAGACTCGGAGGGCTGCCGGACGTTCATTGTGCAGTGTGAGTTACACTATCACCACCAACCGGCTGATTTTCCCACGGAGAATTCCAAAGTGGCTTTCATGATCTCCCATCTTTCCGGCCGAGCAGCAGCGTGGGCTACGGCAGAGTGGTCCCGAGGCTCCCCCATCTGCGGGTCTCTGGAAAACTTCATAGACACTATGAGAAAGATCTTCAATCAAACCACGCCGGGCAGGGAAGCAGCTCGGGCTCTGATTAAGCTGAAACAACATCAGCGGAGTGTGGCTGACTACGCCATCGAGTTCCGGACTATGGCAGCCGATAGCGGCTGGAACTCCGCTGCATTGTTTGACGCTTTTGTCAGCGGTCTCTCGGATTCCCTACAAGACCAGCTGGCGCCTCTCGATCTGCCCGCTGACTTGGACTCTGTCATATCCATGGCAATACGGATAGACAATCGTTTGACGGAGAGGAGAAGGAATAAATCCAAGGATGCGGTTGATCCGCCTCCCCAGAGGAGACGCTCGCCGCTGGATACTACTTCTTCTTGGAGGCCCCGTCACCCCTCACCTGCGTTCCGGACAACAGCGCCCCCTGGCTCCGTGGAGGAGCCAATGCAGTTGGGCCGCGCCAAGCTTTCGATGGCAGAACGTCAGCGTCGATTAAAGGAGGGCTTGTGCTTCTACTGCGGGCAGCGCGGACATCCACAAGCGGCTTGTCCGGTAAAAGAGGAGGCTCACCAATAAAGAGGAGTACGTTGGTGAGCCGGATCTCTTCCTCTGACTTTCCTCCTCGCACCCTGACCCGCATCCAGGTAAAAATCAGAGACAATGTGGTTACTCATGGTGCACTCATTGACTCAGGGGCAGACGAAAGTCTGATGGATTGGGGTTTAGTTAAAAGATTGGACATACAAACTAAACCTCTACCCCATCCTCTTGAAGCGAGTGCTCTCGATGGGCGGCTGTTGTTTAAAGTGACTCACCAAACAGAGCCTTTAGAAATAAGATGTGATGATAACCATCACGAGACAATGTCATTTCACTTGTTTAATTCAGCCCAACATCCACTCATTTTTGGGTTTCCCTGGTTGAAACTTCATAACCCTCACATTGATTGGCAATCTGGGAGGGTGGAGGGGTGGGGAAAGAATTGCAGAGATCACTGTGTTAAGCAGGTAGCGGAGATTGACAGAAGAGGTAACACTGGGAGGGTTAGGCAGGGAACTATCCCAGAAATATATTTTCCTGATGTTCTTTCAGTCCCTTCCTGCTACCACGATTTAAGTGAAGTATTCAGTAAATCCAAGGCTCTGACTCTTCCGCCTCACCGCCCCTATGACTGTGCTATCGACCTGATTGCTGGATCTACAATTCCTAAGGGTCGACTATATGCTATTTCAGGACCTGAGAAAGAGGCCATGAAGGACTATATTGATGCCTCCCTCAAAACAGGCCTTATTCGCCCTTCCTCATCACCAGCAGGAGCGGGGTTTTTTTTTGTTGGGAAAAAGGATGGGTCTCTTAGGCCCTGTATTGACTACTCACCTCTCAATGACATTACGGTTAAAAACCGGTACCCCCTTCCTCTCATCTCGTCAGCCTTCGAGCAGCTTCAGGGAGCCAAGGTTTTCACCAAGTTAGACCTGCGTAACGCTTATCATTTAGTCAGGATCAGGGAGGGCGATGAATGGAAGACGGGTTTCAACACCCCTTCAGGCCACTATGAATACCGTGTAATGCCATTTGGATTATCAAATGCTCCTGCTGTGTTCCAGGCTATGATCAACGACGTGTTGAGGGAGTTTCTGAACCGTTTCGTTTTTGTATATCTTGACGACATTCTGATCTACTCCCCTGACCTTGACACCCATAAACAACATGTCCGCCAGGTTCTACAAGAGCTGCTCAAGAATGGGTTGTTTGTCAAAGCAGAGAAATGCGAATTCCATGCAGAGACAGTCACTTTCTTGGGCTTCATCATTTCGCCAGGTCAGGTTAGGATGGACCCAGAGAAGGTTAGCGCAGTAGCTTGTTGGCCTACCCCTGACTCTCGTAAGAAAGTGCAGCAGTTTTTAGGCTTTGCTAATTTTTACAGACGTTTTGTGCGGAGGTTCAGTGCTATTGCGGCCCCTCTTCATGTCCTCACGTCCCCTCAAGTGCCTTTTTTGTGGTCTCCTCAGGCTGAGGAGGCTTTTTCTCGGCTTAAAGGAATGTTCACCTCTGCTCCCATACTCACCTTGCCGGACACCACTCGTCAGTTTGTGGTAGAAGTGGATGCCTCCAACGAAGGGGTGGGAGCGGTCCTCTCCCAGCGACTACAGAAGGACAACAAACTTCACCCCTGCGCTTTCCTGTCCAGGAAGCTCTCCCCAGCAGAGAGAAATTACGACGTGGGAAACCGTGAGTTGCTGGCCGTGAAGCTGGCACTGGAAGAGTGGAGGCATTGGTTGGAGGGAGCCGAGCATCCTTTCGTGGTTTGGACCGATCACAAAAACTTGGAGTATATAAGAAAGGCCAAAAGACTGAACTCCCGCCAGGCTAGGTGGACCTTGTTTTTCAACCGTTTTGACTTTGTTCTTTCCTTCAGGCCGGGGTCTCAGAATGTCAAGCCTGACGCTCTGTCCCGTCTGTTTGACCCTGTGCCTGCAGTCAAGGAGCCGGAACCCATCATCCAATTAAACCGGGTGGTAGGAGCGCTGACTTGGTCAGTAGAGAAGGAGGTAATACGAGCCAATGCTGGAGCTCCTGCACCAAGGGGTTGCCCGCCTAACCGGCTTTTCGTTCAGGAGGCCGAGCGACCACAGGTGATCCACTGGGCTCACACTTCGCTGCTCACCTGTCACCCTGGAGTCAAGAGAACTATGTTCATCATAAAACAACGTTTCTGGTGGACATCCATGGAGAAGGAGGTGAAGGAGTATGTGGAGGCGTGCCCTGTCTGCGCTCGAAACAAGACCTCTTCCAGGGCGCGAATAGGACTATTACAACCACTCCCTATTCCCAACAGACCCTGGTCAGAGATCTCCATGGACTTCGTCACTGGCCTGCCCCTCTCTAGAGGTAAAACCACAGTTCTTACGGTAGTGGACCGTTTTTCGAAAATGACACATTTCATTGCTCTGCCCAAGATGCCCTCAGCGAAGGAAACGGCTGAGGTCATGATGCATAATGTGTTTCGGCTTCATGGTTTCCCAAAGGATATTGTCTCCGACCGGGGCCCCCAGTTTGTGTCACGCTTCTGGAAGGAGTTCTGCTGCCTCATCGGTGCCACGGTCAGTCTCTCGTCAGGATACCATCCGGAGTCTAACGGCCAGACAGAGCGCTTAAATCAAGAACTGGAGACCTGTTTGCGCTGCTTGGTGTCCCAGAATCCATCCTCCTGGAGCGAGCACCTCACCTGGGTTGAGTATGCGCACAACATCCTCCCTACTTCTGCCACGGGCCTGTCCCCATTTCACTGTGTTTATGGCTACCAGCCGCCACTGTTCCCAGCCACGGAGAGGGAGGTCACGGTCCCGTCTGCCCACGCGCTGGTCAGGCGTTGTCGGCGCGTGTGGGCTGCGGCTAGGAAGATCCTCTGCAGGAATTCACAACTGGTGAAAAGAGCAGCAGACCGAAAACGCCGACCAGCTCCTGTATACCAGCCAGGCCAAAAAGTCTGGCTTTCTACACGAGACCTTCCCCTCCACGTACTCTCCCGTAAATTGGCTCCCCGGTTTGTGGGTCCTTTTCCCGTCACCAAGGTCATCAACCCGGTTTCAGTGAGACTACGGCTTCCCAGGTCCATGAAGGTACATCCCACCTTCCATGTAGGGAAACTAAAACCCTTGAAGGAGAGCGCTATGGTTCCCACCGCCAAACCCCCCCCGCCCCCCCGGATGATTGATGGAGGTCCGGTTTACACCGTCAAGAAGATATTGGCTAGTCGGAAAAGGGGTAGAGGGCGACAGCTACTGGTTGACTGGAAGGGTTATGGTCCTGAGGAGCGGATATGGATTCCTTCCCGCTTCGTCATAGATAAAAGCCTCATTGAGGATTTTGACCGCCTCAACTCAGAGGAGCCTGGGCCGTCAGGAGCCGTCCCTAGAAGGGGGGGTACTGTCATGTCTAGGAAACTAATAGTGAAAGTTTATTCTTTATGTTAGTTTTGTCATGTCCCTTTGCCCTGTGCTTTATGTTTATTCCCTTAATTAATCATCCCTCTCATTTCAGGCCTCCACGCTCCCCGCCCCTTTCTGTCTCCTGCGTCCTTGATTGTTTCCCCGCCCTGATTGTTTCCACCTGTGTCCCCTTTACCTGTGTATATATTGTGGTAGCTTCCTCCTGTTCATTGTCAGTTCGTTGTCTTACTATGACCCACGTTCCTGATTACCTCACGGACTTCCCACGGATCTACCTCATTGATCACTTGCTAGTTTTCCTCGAAAGAGTATATTTGTTTTCCTTGTTTTGATTACTGTGCTAAATTCCAGTAAAGTCTTTATTTTTGAAAACACTACCTGAGTCGTGCAATTGAGTTCATGCCTCAGAGTCTCTCCTTGACAGTATGGTAAACACTGGTTATTTCTGCTGCTGTTACCTTTGTCTGAGTGACCATCATTTTTTGGTTTGAGTAGGAATGTCTCCACAGAGTGGGATGTCTCTTTTTGAGCGACACGTTTCTTGTGAGAATCGCATTCTCTGTGTCTTTTGACGTCGTATTCACCGCCATGTGCAATTTAAAAATTACTCTTGCAAAGATTGCAAAAAACTCTCTGAGAGTCGCCCTGCACTGGCTTCATCCACGGGTAAGTGTCTTCCCAGTCTTTGTTGTATGTGCATCTTCTTTTCTTCTTAGCTGTAGTTTCAGTTTCCTCCATTTTCCATAACCTGCTGCGTCGCCTGCGTTTGTTGTTGTTGTTTGGCGGGGTGGGGGGGGGGGGTGTGAGTGAGTTACTCTCATTGGTTAACACTTGACCAGCACCCGCCGTGTATTACAGATTGATTGACAGCATACACAGCCCCTGATGATAGCCTTCCCTGCTTTCTCAACAGCCATTGGATGAATCTGATTTTAAAGAAAAGCGTTTTGGCCAATCAAAATGAAATATGCGGGACATCGTCTCAATTTGCGGGACGCACCAAAAGTCGGGAAAATGCTGTGCAGTCCCGCGCAAAGCGGGACATCTGGTCACCCTAGTGACGTCACAGGCCCAAAACTTTACAAGCCTCGATACAAGGCTCACAAAAAGCTTCGGCGATTACTCGACACACGCTCCGAAGCCTCGGCGCAATACGTAACATCACTAGTTGTGTCTCCTTTTTGTTGTGGCCTTCTGAGCCAGGTCGCAACAAATGGGGGCTCGTCCTACGGGTTATTTTTAAAAGTTTGTGTCGTGCTCATTACTTACATTTTCCGCCACAGATTTCGGGAAATTGGTCCGTGCGCAAAGCATTGTGGGGATTTTAAGGACGCAAAGTGTACCCATGTGCAGCCTCGAAATTCCCCCCAAACCAAGGACGCGGCCTCGGTGGAATTCCAAGTATGCTGGACATTGGAACGGTCCTGCTGCGCCACTTGATGACGTAGCATCCTTGAAATATTGGCTTGGAATTCAGTTTCCTCGAGATTAAGAAACGGCCTTGGTGTTACCTGCGTGCAGGTCGCTCCATAACTCCGCCGGGTTCCAGTGCGTAATTACCCGCCGCAAGCCACATGAAGATTAGGTGAGATTAGTAAGATTTTGGTTAGGCAGTTAGGGGGAACATTCTCTGTTGGGTTTTGTCTTTTGCCCATGCGTGTTGGCAGTTTAATACTTTGCTTTCTGATTGGGTATAGGTAATTTATTATGGCTTCTTTGTCTGCATTTGTGGATGCGCCCTCAGTGTCTTTCTTAGATGATTGCCAGAAGGCGCAGTTGGTCGAAATAGCAGAGCATTATGAAATTGCTGTTGTAGGGAGCAAGCGGAAACATGAGATTAAAGCTGTCATCGTGTCATCTTTGTTTGAGCAGGGGGTGTTGCAGAAGAGTGAGTCTGGTGCGGCAGGGGTCGTGCCGGTAGTGGTTCAGACAGCTGGTTTGACGTTCGAGCAGCAAAAAGAGCTTTTGGCCATGCAGTTCAATCAGGAGAAGTTGAGGTTGGATCAGGAGAGGTTGCAGTTGGAGTTGAGGTTGGATCAGGAGAGGTTGCAGTTGGAGTTGAGGTTGGAGCAGGAGAAGTTGTAGTTGGAGCAGGAGAAGTTGAGGGGTCAGCAGCAGCAGCAGCAGGTAGAGAAGCGTTTAGAGGTGGAGAAGGTGCTGGAGGTGGAAAATATTAAATGTGAGGTGGAATATGCTAGATTACGGCTGATTGGAGAGGGCACGCTTGCTCCGGTGGAGGATGGTTCTGATAGGTCGGCATCAGGTAGTGGCGATATTATTTCTTACTTGCGGTTAGTGCCAAAGTTTAATGAGCGGGACCCTGACATATTTTTTACTCTATTTGAATGCATAGCAGAGGCAAGAAACTGGTCAGATTCTGACAGAGTGCTGTTACTTCAGTGTGTACTCACTGGGCGAGCACAGGAGGCCTATTCAGCTGTTTGTGGGGAAAATGCTTTGGACTATGCTAGAGTAAAATCAGCAGTGTTAAAATCATACGAACTGGTTCCTGAAGCGTATTGTCAAAGTTCCGAAGTTGGGTCAAGGGGGATTCTCTTTTTAACCTCTCCCTCAGCACGAACACAATTCCAAAAGTATGGAAGTCTGCTTATGTCTTGCCTTTACTGAAAGGAGGGGAGGCAACTATTTTAAATAACTATAGGCCAATCTCTAAATTGTCAGTTCTGGCTAAGGTGCTCGAACGCTTAGTGAGTGAACAAGTAAAGGAGTTTTTATGTACAAATGACATCCTGTCTAAACATCAGTCAGGCTTCAGAAAGAAACACAGCACCATCACCGCCACAATGAAAGTGGTAAATGACATTACTACTATTTTAGATAATAAGCAGAGTTGTGCAGCTCTGTTTATTGACCTTTCCAAAGCGTTTGACACCGTTGATCATTGCATTTTAAAGCAGAGGCTACTCAGTATAGGCTTATCCAGCCATGCAGTGGGGTGGTTTGTGAACTACCTCTCTGAAAGGTCCCAATGTGTTCATTTTGATGGACTGTCTTCTGAATGGTTAAACATTTCTAATGGTGTACCACAAGGTTCTGTTTTAGGACCACTTTTATTCTCCATATATATATTAACAGTGTAGGTGATAATGTGGATGATGCTACTTTACATTTTTATGCGGATGATACTGTAATGTATTGTGCAGGTCCCTCCATTAAAGAGGCTGTTGTTAAATTACAAGCTGTTTTTAACACTATTCAGACTCAGCTCTCTGAACTAAAGCTTCTTTTAAATGTTGAGAAAACCAAGGTAATGCTCTTTTCAAAAGCTAAAAAGACTCCAGAGCCTGTTTTAGATATTGTAACTACGCAAGGAACAAAACTTGAAGTTGTTGCCTGTTACAAATACCTTGGTATCTGGCTTGATGATTGTCTCTCTTTTAAACTTCATGTCAATAACCTGCTAAAAAAACTGAGGGTTAGGCTAGGTCTCTTTTTCAGAAACAAGTCCTGTTTCTCGCTTGAGGCCAGGAAAAGGCTAGTCACTGTGACCTTTTTACCTGTGCTGGACTATGGGGATTTGTTGTATATGAATGCACCTGCCAATTACCCGAGCAAATTGGATGCTGCTTATCACAGTGCTCTGAGATTTGTCACAAATTGTAAAGCGCTTACACATCACTGTACACTGTATACCAAGGCAGGTTTACCATCTCTCTCTGTACGGAGGCTCAGTCACTGGTACACTTTTATCTATAAAGCTTTGTTGGGTAAACTCCCGTATTATATCTGCTCGCTGATAACACAGAGTTGCAAGCAGCTATTGTCTGAGGTCACATGATGTGGTCTTGTTAGATGTGCCAAGAGCAAGGACTGTCTCAGGTAAGACAGCTTTTATGTGCGCAGCTCCACTTGCTTGGAACAATCTTCAGCAAGAATTGAAACTGAGCAATCTCATTCCTCTGCATGTTTTTAAAGCTAGGGTAAATGAAATGCTTGCCGATACAATGGGCACTTGTAAATGTCTATAACTATGTATCCTGTAAATATAATGTATAATGTCCTTTATTGTTTTATGTTTCATGTGGAACCTATATGCTGCAGGTCTCCCTTGAAAAAGAGATCTATGATCTCAATGGGACCAATCTGGTTAAATAAAGGTTTGAAATGAAATGAAATGAAAGCAGACACATGTGGAGTTTATCCGTGATTTGACTTCTCATTTTCAGCGGTGGTGCGCGGCAGCAAAGGTTGCCAATATTTTTCAGTTATAAAACAAACAGACATTGCTCCAGATAACAGAACATACAAAACATGTAACAACAAACAACTAAACAAAACATAACGGGGGGGGGGGATGCAGGAATGACTTCCTAAGACAGCTGATTGTGACATACACAGGACATTACATACACAATACATTATACATTACACAGGAGATGCCATATTGACAGGGTCAGATAGGAGAGCTGCGGACAGTGAACCGCAATCCTCCTGGCCCCCCTCAAAATCCCCCAGCAGAGAAGCTGCACGCTCCATGTTCAGTAGGTCCAGATACTCCCTCAGTCATGAGTCCCTAGTAAAGCAGGCTGGTTTGCGTTCCTTCCAGTTTAGTAGGATGAGTCTTTTTGTGGCTAAACAGCCCAATGTCCAGAGCCGATCAGCAGTCCTTGCAACATTGCCATCTGGCTTGAGACCCAGTAGGCATGCAGTGGGACATGCAGGGAAATGAACTTTTAAAGATTCAAACATTAAGGATATTACTTCTGACCAAAGTTTTTTTACCGATGGGAATCAGAGTAGGTGCAACAATGTATCTCGCTTGCCACATTCATGCTAGCATAAGTCTCTGTGTTTATTGTCCATCTTGGATTTTGTAACAGGGGTGATGAAAGCTCTATTGAGAATTTTGAACTGTATGATCCTGAATCTTACACAATTAGAAGAGAACATAGCTGACCTCCAAATGGAGTTCCATTGCAAAGCAGACAGAGAGATATTCAAGGCATGCTCCCAGGACAGTTGGACAGGAGAATAGGTATTCGGGGCAGCCCTAGATAATAATTTATAAATGTTAGAGACCACACCTGATGATATGATTGCTTTCTTGAGGCGCTGGTCCTCTTCCATACATGAAGCAGGCATGGCTCCCTCCTTACATTTTGTACTAATAATAGATGCTAGTTGTGCATATGATAGAACAACCCAGTCTCACGGCATTTCGTGTTCACCAACACGATTTTTAATCTATTGATTCGTGTTCACCATCACCATTTGCCCCTTTTTTCGTGTTGCACAGCACGATTTTAAAAGCAATGTATTTCTACTGGTAACGTGTTTCGTGCCTGCAGGCTGCAGCACGTCTTTTTCTCCGGTCGGGTCGTGGAAGACCGGAAGCTGTGTGGTTCATAAAAACATGTTCTTACTCAATATCAAGCCACAATTATTGCTTTTATTTTAAATCGTATAATTTCGGACTTTTGTTGCCGTCTGTGAGGAAAATAAATGGGGCTCAGAGCCTCAGGATACTGAAATCTGTATTTTTAAATATTTTTTTCCTTCTAATTTGTTATTCTTTTCAAAATAACACACTGTTATTTACTCACCAATAACACACAATTATCCTTGCTTTTATTTATTGGTTTAATTCCATAATCTCGGGCTTTTTTGGTGTCCGTCAGGAACTGAATTTCAAAATAAAAATAACCGGAAACAGACGTAGGCCTATAAGGGACATTTCGAGCATCATTGCGATTGTCAACATTTCTGAGTTTAGGATGGCCGAAGACACTACACTACCCATAATCCCCAGCTATCGTTTAGGACTACAGTTCCCGTAAGGTTACGCAGAGCGTCAAACAGCTGTGTGAAATGGAACGAAACCACGCCAGACTATCCAAAACTGGAATCGAACACCCCCCCCCAGAACTACACATGCTGGCTATTGTGTTTCGCAAAATGTTCTATGGGACGTCTCGACTGAACGTTTTCGTTTTCCCCACAATTAGAAGTTGCTATTATTAAACACATTGGTGTTATCAAATGTAAAACATATAATTAATAAATGGGTGAAAATCGCTTGTGTCCATAATGCGCAGCATTAATATATACCCACAGGACAGCTCATTGCTACTTTGTAATTCTACTCCACTACAATTCAGAGGTTAACCTGGTAGTTTTACTCCACTGCATTTATTTGAGTAACTTACTTACTAGATTCTGATTAATTATGTGAAATATAAACAACCCTTAAATCAGACTTTAGTTACACCTGAGTAAAATTCAGGTAAGGTGATTGTCAAGTGCCAACAATCAGGAGAGATATTTGATAGTTGGTGCTTGAGAAGACTAAACATGTATCTGCAATTGACATGAATGGAAACAAGTAATAAAGTATATTCATTACTCGTTATTCTCTACTAATAGTTAATTAAAGACTGTATATTATGGCTATTTTGCACATCCCTTTCAAGATTTTCAAAGGTTTATTGACATATCATACACAACTACGGTGTAGTTATGCAATGAATGAAAAACTTGGGTCACAGGTTCCTCAACAGTGCATTACAAGACATCTATCAATATGTGTGTACCTCCACCATTAAACTGTCATATTCTGCACATTTCTTATTCTATCTACATACATAAGAGTATAATTAATGTGTATAATATCAGTTAAAATAAGTGCTTCAACATAGTTAACATTGCAGGAAAGCAATATATTAGACGTTAATTACTTTGTCAGGCTTAATATTTAATATTTAATGTTTAAATAAAGGTTAATCCGTTTTTCTGTTTTGCACCTCCTCCTATTAATATCTGTGTACATCCTGCACTAAACTGTTTTATTGTAGAGATCACTTATAGTAACTTCTTGATTTTTTATATTCTATATTTCTATATTTATACTTTCCCCCTATGAAAGTATGTACTCTTAATATTGTTTTAATCAAATATAACACATAAAAACAATAATTCAATAACGTGCTTTAACCACTAGGAGGTGCACACAAGGTACACACAGCCATAATAACTTTGTATTATTAGTGTGTATGTACAACATCTGAAGATGTATAGTTTTATGCATGCTTTCACATCATTTTACAGCATATTGCTATACTATTTCAGACTCAGTATTTACATTCTTACATTCAAAGAAAATCAGTAATATCTTTAAAAACTACAGTCCTTTTCTATCAGCTGTGCACCGTTATGGTGTAAATATAACCTATCTATGAATTAGATCAAATGTAAAAGTCAGCCGAATTAGTGTTGATACTGCAAGGAGACGTATTGTGTGAAGAGAAATTGAAGATGTTGTTTAATTGTTGATATATTTATGATCCACGTCAAGTATTCAGTTTCGGCGCCATTTCTTCCAGTTTTTCCAAAGGTCTTCTCATCAGGGCGCTATAAATAAAGAACTACGGCAGATCTGTAATATGTAATGCAGCCGAACCGTGTATTACAATGCCGTTATGTGATGACTTTCAAAGAGAAAAGCAAGAGCACTCGGAATTAAGTATTATTTTATACTTTTAAAATGTTTTCCGAATTTCATATAATATAAACACCAAATCCCAGCATGCATTGCGGCTAACACATCCAATCAGCGAGCTTAAAACCATAGCTGAGGATCTTGGGTAATCGCTCGAAATGCCTACGTCTGTTTCCGGTTATATTTATTTTGAAATTCAGTTCCTGACGGACGCCAAAAAAGCCCGAGATTATGGAATTAAACCAATAAATAAAAGCAAGGATAATTGTGTGTTATTGGTGAGTAAATAACAGTGTGTTATTTTGAAAAGAATAACAAATTAGATTAATGTATTAATTTACAAATTAAATATTTAAAAATACAGATTTCAGTATCCTGAGGCTCTGAGCCCCATTTATTTTCCTCACAGACGGCAACAAAAGTCCGAAATTATACGATTTAAAATAAAAGCAATAATTGTGGCTTGATATTGAGTAAGAACATGTTTTTATGAACCACACAGCTTCCGGTCTTCCACGACCCGACCGGAGAAAAAGACGTGCCGCAGCCTGCAGGCACGAAACACGTTACCAGTAGAAATACATTGCTTTTAAAATCGTGCTGTGCAACACAAAAAAAAGGGGCAAATCGTGATGGTGAACACGAATCAATAGATTAAAAATCGTGTTGGTGAACACGAAATGCCGTGAGACTGGGTTGGATAGAAAAGATGAGTCTGAGAGACCATACTGATTTTTGAGTTGTTGAAATGGAAGGGTTTGGACTCTATATATCTGTCCAATTGTAGTAATACCAGCCTTCTGCCAGATATTATTACTTAAAGTGCCTCCTCCTGCAGAAAGACAGGGGTTACTCCAAATGGGGCAAGATGGTAAAGAGAGCCCCTCTATGTTGAGTCTCCTGTGCAGTTGCTTTACAATAGAGCATGAAAAGCGGATGATGATATTATCCATTGAGGGTGGTGGTTTTGGGCAGTACCACATTGATGCCAGAGATATGTTTTGGTTTACAGACATGATGGATTGCTCCAGCCATTGCCAACTGCCTACCGGAGAGGCACTTTTGTACGCTCACGATAATGGATACTTTGCGTTGAAGGACAGATAATACTGGAATACATCCGGGACTCCAAAACCTCCCATTGATCTTGGAATGATCAACTTATTATGTGCGATTCTGAGTGAATAGGGATTTGATATCTTTAAACCATTTTAGTGGGAATTCAAGAGGGATAGAGGAGAAAGCCTTCGGAGAACATTCATTTTCAAGGTTTCTGCTCTGCCCCATAGAGAAAGTGGTATGGCCATCCATCTGTTGATGTCCTCCTTAATGGACTGGAAAATAGCAGGGCCGTTAAGGCTAAAGATTTTAGAGATAGGAGAGACGATGTTAATTCCCAAATACCTCATTCCATTTGTTTTCCAAATAAAGGGGGTGTTCATTGTGCTTATATGTATATGAGCGGGATTGCTTCACTCTTGTTCCAATTTATCTTATATCCAGAGAAGCTGCCAAATAAATGTATCATATCAAGAACTGCGGGTATAGAGAGTGCTGGCTTGCTCAAAGTAAGAAGTATATCGTCAGCGTACATATTTAATTTGAAATCGTGTCCATGAATGTTCACACCATGTATGTCACCATTAGAGCGAATTGCACAGGCTAATGGTTCTAGAGCCATAATAAAAAGTAGGGGACTATGGTGCGTTTCCACTGCAGGCCTCGCTCGGCCTCGCTCGGTTTGGTTAGGCCTTATTAGGCCCGGCTCACTTTAATGCTGTGCTTCCATTACAGTTTAGGAACTGGGGTAGTTACTATAGTAACGCAGTGTAGGTGGAGCCGTGACGTCATCTTCAATGAGAGCCCCAGAAAAACAACACAGCCGTTAGCTCTTAGCACTCAGAGCTCACAGCTCCTCATATCTGTTCAGAAACTTGACAACACTTAAACAAGTACAAACCACAGACTGTCTGTGTCATGGAGAATACAGTCGCTGGTTTATTTATGTCTGTATAGGCCGTTGTTGTGAGTGTGGACGGTCGGAGCATATATAACGTTAGCTTAGCCAAGCTCCATTTAGAAAACACGCATTTTAAAAGGGTTTTTCGCCTGCCGTCTGTCTGCAGACTTGTCAAAGCATTAATTAATGGTTTTTACTAACCGGTATCAGTATGTTGTTACTTCGGCATCATTTTAAAACGTGTATTACAATTAAATCACGGTCAAATATGTTCATCTTGTTGTAGTTGTAGCCCCCTTGCCAGCGATTCTCTCTCTAGTTTAGCATACTCAGCCTGGTTGTTCCTGGCCCTAGAACCACGATTTTATGGGGCCAGAAAAACTGTGAATTAGGACCCGCTAGCCGGTACTAGGCCAAGTGGAAACGCAACCAAAAACGGGCCCCGCACGGCTCGGCACGCTTAAAGCGAGCTACCCGAGAGAATTGCTGCAGTGGAAACGCGCCATAACAGAACACCCTTGCCTCACACCACGGTGTAAGGGGAAAGGTTTTGAGATTAATCCATTAGTTCTAACAGAAGAGAAGGGAGCGCTATACAAAGCCTTTACCCAGCTAATCAACTTGGGCCCAAAGCCACATTTTTGGAGTGTGTAAAATAGATATGCCCATTCTATTTGGTCAAAAGCTTTCTCAGCATCTAGTGATGCTGCAATCATTGGCAAATTGCTGGAGCTTGCTTCTAGGATAATCTGAAAAACCCTCCTCATGTTATTTGAGGACTGGCGGCCTAGAATGAAACCTACTTGGTCTCTAGATGCACTATAGATGGAACCACCTTCTCCAAACGGAGTGCCAGTATCTTGGCTAGAATCTTTTAGTCACAGTTTAAAAGGCTTAAAGGGCGGTGGTTACCCATCAAAGAAGGATCTTTGCCCGGTTTAGGCAACAATGAAATAATGGCCCTGCTCATGGAGGGAGGCGTGGCTTCAGATTCTAATATTTCATTGAATAACCACAGTACATATGGTGAAAGCTGTTCTCTATATTTATAGAACTCTGTTCCAAAACCGTGGTCCCCTGGAGTTTTTCCTAATGCCATCTTCATGATTGCGTTTTCTATTTCATTTTGGGAAACAGGTGCCTCCATAGCAGATCCGTCAGCCAAGCTGACGCTAGGGAGGTTAAAACCTCCGAAAAAGCTATCTAAGGCTTCTTCATTCAAGTTATTTTTTGTGCTATATAATTTAGAATAATAATTCTTGAAAGATTCATTGATTTTGGCTACATCACACTGTATCCTGTCATGCTCATCTCTGATCGCTGGAATAATCTGTCTGTTTTCTATTTGTTTCAATCTATGAGCTAACATTTTCCCTGCTTTGTCTCCGGATTCAAAGTATGTTCTTCGTAAACGAAAAAGAACAAAAGCTGTCTCCTCATGTACAAGTTTCTGCAAATTAGTCCTAGCGGTGAGAAGTGAGTTCCTTAGATCTAAATTGGATGGGTCTAGCGCATATGCTGCTCTTCTAGAGTCTTGAGTTTAAAGTTTAATTGGGATTTCACCTCTCTGCGATTTTTATTCTCTGCGGAGGAGAAACTAATTAACCAGCCCCTGCATGTTGCTTTAAAAGCCTTCCAGACAGTAGTGACGCTTGGTACAGAATTTAGAGTGATCTCAAAGAAATCTAAAATGTGGTCTTTAATGAACAGTGTACATTTTTCATTTTTGAGTAGAGATGTATTAAGTCGCCACTGTTTGGATTTGCAAGGGTTGGTTGGAGGGAAAATGTGACAGATCACTTAATAATATACTGCATTTTGATCTCAATAACATTCTGGATCAAATTTGAAGACATCATTATGTAATCTATCCTTGAGTAGGAGTTATGCGCACCAGAATAGAAAGAGTACTCTCGAGCATCTGGGTGCACTAGGCGCCACACATCTGTAATACCGAGCTCGGATTGGAAGTCCCTCAAGGCGGCGGAAATGTTTTTATCTGAAGGGATAAACCTAACCCTAACCCTAGGGTGGCTGGATCGACCCACTATAGGGTCACAGACAGAGTTGAAATCGCCACTTATAATAAGAGGACCCTCTATGGACTGCAATATCTTTGGGCACAGCGAGGTAAAGAATTTAGATCTTTAGATTTAGATAGATAAACTACACTGAACAAAAATATAAATGCAACACTTTTGTTTTTGCTCCCATTTTTCATGAGATGAACTCAAAGATCTAAAACATTTTCTATATACACAAAATAACCATTTCTCTCAAATATTGTTCACAATCTGAAAAAATCTGTGATAGTGAGCACTTCTCCTTTGCTGAGATAATCCATCCCACCTCACAGGTGTGGCATATCAAGATGCTGATTAGACAGCATGATTATTGCACAGGTGTGCCTTAGGCTGGCCACAATAAAAGGCCACTCTGAAATGTTCAGTTTTATCACACAGCACAATGCCACAGCCACAGATGTCGCAAGTTTTGAGGGAGCGTGCAATTGGCATGCTGACAGCAGGAATGTCCACCAGAGCTGTTGCCCGTGAATTGAATGTTCATTTCTCTACCATAAGCCGTCTCCAAAGGCGTTTCAGAGAATTTGGCAGTACATCTGTCAGGATTCTCATGTTTTGTCACGTTTGTAGTTTTGTATGTCTGGTTATGGGTATTTTCCTCCTTGTATATTGTCTGGTCCTTTTCCCTGTGTTTTTCCTCCCGTCGTTAGTTCCCTGGTGTGTCTAGTTGTCTGATTGTTTTCACCTGTCACTCCTTGTGTGTCTCCTGTGCTCATCAGTGTTGGCCCCACCCCTGATTGTTCCCACCTGTGTCTAGTTACCCTGTGTTTAAATTCCCCTGTCTCCCAGTGTTCAATGTCGGTTCGTCTTGTGTCATGACTAGTTCGTCGGTGAGTGTTCTGTTTTGTCTTTGTTTATATCCCTAGCCCTAGCCCTAGCCTTGAAATAAAGGAGTTTTTTCAGTTTATATCTGCATTTGGGTCCTGCTTCCAACATACACCGTAACATTACGAACCGACCCAAGGATGGACCCAGCGGATTCAGCTTTTTTGATGCCACAGGCGGCTGCTAAGAGAAGGAGGTGCAAAGCCAAGCTAGCAGCCATGCCTCCATGCTCCAGTACCGGCCCACGCAGCTTTGCGTCCATACTGGATTACCTGGCTTACACAGCCAGGGTCCAGGCTTCCGCTCCGGACCTTACAGCCAGGTTTCCGGCCCCAGCTGCCACAGTCCCCTCTCCAGTTTCCTCTGGAGTCCCCTCTGGAGTCCCCTCTGGAGTCCCCTCCTCTAGTCCCTCCTCTAGTCCCTGCTCTAGTCCCTCCTCTCGTCCCTCCTCTAGGTCCCCTCGCGAGTCACCTCTCGAGTTCCCTTCTCTAGTCCCATCTCTAGTCCCTCCTCTAGTCACTTCTCGAGTCCCCTCTCCAGTTCCCTCTCCAGTTCCCTCCTCTAGTCCCTCCTCTAGTCCCTCCTCTAGTCCCTCCTCTAGTCCCTCCTCTAGTCCCTCCTTTAGTCCCTGCTCTAGTCCCTCCTTTAGTCCCTCCTCTCGTCCCTCTTCTCGTCCCTCCTCTAGTTCCCCTCGCGAGTCCCCTCTCGAGTTCCCTTCTCTAGTCCCTCCTCTAGTCCCCTCTCTAGTTCCCCTCTCGAGTCTCCTCTCGAGTCCCCTCTCGAGTCCCCTCTCGAGTTCCCCCTTGGTTCCCCTCTCGAGTCTCCTCTCGAGTCTCCTCTCGAGTCTCCTATCGAGTCCCCTCTCGAGTTCCCCCTTGGTTCCCCTCTCAAGTCTCCTCTGGAGTCCCCTCTGGAGTCCCCTCTGGAGTCCCCTCTGGAGTCCCCTCCTCTAGTCCCTCCTCTAGTCCCTCCTTTAGTCCCTGCTCTAGTCCCTGCTCTAGTCCCTCCTCTCGTCCCTCCTCTAGGTCCCCTCGCGAGTCACCTCTCGAGTTCCCTTCTCTAGTCCCATCTCTAGTCCCTCCTCTAGTCACTTCTCGAGTCCCCTCTCCAGTTCCCTCTCCAGTTCCCTCCTCTAGTCCCTCCTCTAGTCCCTCCTCTAGTCCCTCCTTTAGTCCCTGCTCTAGTCCCTCCTTTAGTCCCTCCTCTCGTCCCTCTTCTCGTCCCTCCTCTAGTTCCCCTCGCGAGTCCCCTCTCGAGTTCCCTTCTCTAGTCCCTCCTCTAGTCCCCTCTCTAGTTCCCCTCTCGAGTCCCCTCTCGAGTCCCCTCTCGAGTCCCCTCTCGAGTTCCCCCTTGGTTCCCCTCTCGAGTCTCCTCTCGAGTCTCCTATCGACTACTCCTCTGCCGGAGGTCCTGCCAATCGTATGTCTATCCCGTTGGAGGCCCCGCCGACTACTCTCCTGCCGGGGGTCCTGCCAACCCTTTGTCCTGTCCCGTTGGAGGTCCCGCCGTCTACTCTCCTGCCGGGGGTCCTGCCAGCTCCATGTCCTGTCCTGTTGGAGGTCCCGCCGTCTACTCTCCTGCCGGGGGGCCTGCCAGCTCCTTCTCCTTTCTCGTTGGAGGTCCCGCCGTCCACTTCCCTGCCGGGGGTCCTACCAACCCTAGGTCCGGTCTCGTTGGAGGTCCCGCCGTCTACTCCCCTGCCGAGGGTCCTGCCAACCCTATATCCCGTGCCATTGGAGGTTCTACCGGGGGCCCTGCCAGCCCCATGTCCATCACCTGTCTCGCCGGGGTTCCTGCCAACTCCTGGTCCACTTCCGTGGGGGATCCTGCCGAAGCCTGTCCGACCGGCTCCGGTTTCTGTCCGGCCGACACCGGGTCCTGCCCGGTCTCCGGAGCTGTCCCATCAGCGCTTTCCTGCCCGGCCTCCGGTTCCTGCCCGGCCTCCGGAGCTGTCCGGCCTCCGGAGCTGTCCGGTCTTCGCCCTCGAGCCCGGCCCTCTGAGAGCCGGAGTCTTCACCCTCAATCCCGGTCCCCTGAGAGTCACGGCCTTCGCCCTCGAGCCCGGCCCCCTGACTTTCCCGGCCGCGGTGGCCTTCGCCCCTCCATAACCCCCACCTTGGACTCTGTCTTGCCCCCGGGCCGTCCGCCCGAGTCCCCCTTCTCGGCTTCTACCTTACCCCCGGGCCGTCCGCCCGAGACCCGTTCCTGGTCCTCTGCCTTGCCCCCGGGCCGTCCGCCCGAATCCCCCTTTTTGGACTCTGCCTTACCCCCGGGCCGTCCGCCCGAGACCCCTTCCTGGTCCTCTGCCTTGCCCGGGTCGTCCGCCCGAGACCCCTTCCTGGTCCTCTGCCGTGCCCCTGGGCGGTCAGCTGCATTTGGGTCCTGCTTCCAACATACACCGTAACAACATCCAACCGGCCTCACAACCGCAGACCACGTGTAACCACACCAGCCCAGGACCTCCACATCCAGCATGTTCACCTCCAAGATCGTCTGAGACCAGCCACTCGGACAGCTGCTGCAACAATCGGTTTGCATAACCAAAGAATTTCTGCACAAACTGTCAGAAACCGTCTCAGGGAAGCTCATCTGAATGCTCGTCGTCCTCATCGGGGTCTCGACCTGACTCCGGTTCGTCGTCGTAACCGACTTGAGTGGGCAAATGCTCACATTCGATGGCGTCTGGCATGTTGGAGAGGTGTTCTCTTCACGGATGAATCCCGGTTTTCACTGTTCAGGGCAGATGGCAGACAGCGTGTGTGGCGTCGTGTGGGTGAGCGGTTTTCTGATGTCAATGTTGTGAATCGAGTGGCCCATGGTGGTGGTGGGGTTATGGTATGGGCAGGCGTATGTTATGAACGACGAACACAGGTGCATTGTGAATGCACAGAGATACCGTGACGAGATCCTGAGGCCCATTGTTGTGCCATTCATCCACGACCATCACCTCATGTTGCAGCATGATAATGCACGGCCCCATGTTGCAAGGATCTGTACACAATTCCTGGAGGCTGAAAACATCCCAGTTCTTGCATGGCCAGCATACTCACCGGACATGTCACCCATTGAGCATGTTTGGGATGCTCTGGATCGGCGTATACGACAGCGTGTTCCAGTTCCTGCCAATATCCAGCAACTTCGCACAGCCATTGAAGAGGAGTGGACCAACATTCCACAGGCCACAATCAACAACCTGATCAACTCTATGCGAAGGACATGTGTTGCACTGCGTGAGGCAAATGGTGGTCACACCAGATACTGACTGGTTTTCGGACCCCCCCAGACCCCCCCAATAAAGCAAAACTGCACGTTTCGGAGTGGCCTTTTATTGTGGCCAGCCTAAGGCACACCTGTGCAATAATCATGCTGTCTAATCAGCATCTTGATATGCCACACCCAGGCCCGGACTGGCCATCGGGAGGACCGGGAGGTTTCCCGATGGCCTGGCCTGTTAAGTGGCCTGCTGGCCTGAGGATTTTTTTTTGTATGTATGTATTGTGAACGGAACGCTGCGCAAATGTGGGTCTGACTCTGCCTCACAGAGGGTGACTGGCTGTCTACATGATGTGGCCTGCCGACATGGCCACTTTCATACAGATAATACTAATGCCCTCGATTGGTCTCTGTGTGTCATTCAAGCTCGGGAGTGTGTGTATGTGTGGCGCGAGCGAGTGAGATAAAGTGCGCGCACCGGTTACGTGTATTGTTGTTGTTAGCATCTGGTGGTAGCTAGCGGCGCTAATGGATTTAAGGAGCTTTTTCAACAACAAGGTGGAGGAGAGTCCTCTCCTGTCATACTGAGAGACTGATAACTACAGCTCAGGTGAGGTAAAGGACTCTCTGAGTGTTTAGACAGTTAACTTTGTCTAAGTTATCTCAGTGGGTCTCAAACGGTTTGGTCACCATTAATGTAAACACATATTTCCATTTGAGGGGGGAGTGATTAGTAAAATATGCATGACTAATACAAAAAAAACGTTAACTAGGTGAAAAAAGGTAAGATAAACTAATAAAACTTGTTGAGAGCTAAAACTAGTCTTTGCTGCTGCCTCAAAGAGGAGCAGGAGGGAGAGGGGGGAGACAGGTGAGGCTGGTTCAGGAGCACAGACACACTCACAACTATAAATTAAACAAATAAACAAGTTTCAATGTTTTTTTATATTGGATATGGTATTGGTTATGGCCATGTGTTTATGATTTTTTAAATGTATACAGTTATGTTTCATATGGGTGTAGTCTCTTTATTTCCCCCTCAAAATGCACCAGATTGATGCATTTAAGTCCAACATTTCAAAACAAATCTTACCGGGGGAGCATGCCCCCGGACCCCCCTATAGGATTTGAGGTTCACCCCCACTTAAAATATGTTCACATAGGTTCCTAAATAGATTTGCGCATTTTTTAAAATAGTAACCCATGTCCATATGTTTATTTTTGGGTTTATTTAGAGGGCTATCACTATGGGCAGCAACGCTGTAAAAGTTGACAAATAAATCCAGCAAAATGGCACAAAAAACTGGTAGTGGCCTGGCTGGGTGTATAATTCCCGGCCTGACTTATTGTCCCAGTCCGGCCCTGGCCACACCTGTGAGGTGGGATGGATTATCTCGGCAAAGGAGAAGTGCTCACTATCACAGATTTTTTCAGATTTGTGAACAATATTTGAGAGAAATTATTATTTTGTGTATATAGAAATTTTTTTAGATCTTTGAGTTCATCTCATGAAAAATGGGAGCAAAAACAAAAGTGTTGCATTTATATTTTTGTTCAGTGTATATATATATGAATGGGCACCTAGTTAGGATGCCACCTGGGCGCCTCCCTAGGGAGGTGTTCCAGGCACGTCCAGCTGGGAAGAGACCAAGGGGTAGACCTAGGACCAGGTGGAGGGATTATATCTCTTCGCTGGCCTGGGAGCGCCTTGGGATCCCCCAGTCAGAGCTGGTTGATGTCGCCAGGGAAAAGAAAGTTTGGGGCTCTCTGCTGGAACTGCTACCCCCGCGACCCGACCACGGATAAGCGGGAGAAGATGGATGGATGGATGGTATATATATGAACCTGTAAATTAGTATAATGGGCCCTTTTAACTAATCACCTCCTAATGACTCCAACTCTGTACTTATATGAAATTGGTATTGATCTTTACATATCACGCCAAGCAAGAAATGGAATAAGGGAACTTCCTAAAATGTCAGAATTTCTTGGAACAGTTCACAGCTTTTACGAGTTTACTAAATGAAAATAAATGTTGAAAACTGTTTTTGTGAGATCATAGCAGGAACCTTCTTTCCTATTGTTTTAATTGTTGTCATTTGTCATCCCCCCTTGTTGTTGTCTTTTGTTATTCCTCTTTGCCAACATGAATGGAAACATGTCACAGTAGAGGCAAAAAAATGTGAAAGTTGAACATTAGTATAATATGTCCTCTTTAAATAAAAAATGGTCATCATACATGTGATTTAAAAGAGTGCTAGCTTCTTTGTCCTGCTCGAGCTATACACACAACTGCAAAAGCTTGAACCCAGATAGAAGTGTCATCAAATTCTCAGATGACTCAGCTATCTGGAGCTTAATGCACAAGAATAGCACCACATCCTTACAAAGGGAGAGTCGTGAAACGGTGTGATAAGAGCCGTCTCCCAAAGGCAAAACCCTTGGTGAGTATCCATCATGAATCTATCGCTGACATCACTCCTGCTCCTGAGTGCCCCTGAGTTAACAGTGACAGCACGCCACTGGGGTGCTCACATTGAGATATTTTACTCCCAATTTCAGTAAAGATGGTATTTCTTACACCTAAAGGTTTATGGAGCTGCACAGTCCTTAAGATTATCATAATATTCAGTATATCAGTCCAAGTTGGCCAGCTTCCTGTGCAGCTGTAAATCTAAGTACTTTTAAGCAGACAGATAAGATTATATGAGCTGAGCCAACCCAGTCTCACAAAAAAACGTGTAATAACTACGTTGGTCCACAATGTAGGACGTAGTATTTCTACAAAAACGCCTCTGAAATTGTAAGATCCCTACGTTTTTTTTCACCATTCATTCCAATGGCTGGCGTCTATGTCACGTGATCTTCACATTTCTCCCTGCAGAAAAAAAAAACATGGCCGAACTTCATTTTATTCTCGGTGTAAAATGCCTATTTAAAGTTACTTTGGCCATTAAAATGCGTTTTGATGTCATTTGATGCGAGAAATATGAGTTGTTATTTCAGATTATGTGTACAGTGGATGTACATGATCTTTAGTTTGCTAGTTATTACGAAGATTACTTCAGGAAATGATGTCAATACAACGTTTTCATTGTTACCAAGGTGGTTGCTAGGGACGCTGCTATCGATATTATTTCTGTTATGTTGTGTAACTGTTTAATGGTGTTATCTTTATTGCTACCCTATTCCCCGTCAAAGTATAATGTTGTTCCACAGCGCAAACGTATTAGTTTAACAAAATCCGCATCTAAAATGGTGCAGAAACGTTATTTTCCCCTGTACAGTTCCAGTCTCACATCTCACAGCACATCGTCATTAACAAATACCGGAAACAGACCGAAAACACTTTATTCCGAGTGTGCTTGCTTTTCACTTTGAAAGTCATCACATAACAGCATTGTAATACACGGTTCGGCTGCATTAAATGTTACATATCTGCCGTAGTTCTGTATTTATAGAGCCCTGATGAGAAGACTTCTAGACAAACATGAGGAACTGCCGCCAACACTGGAAACGTGACGTGGATCATAAATATATCAGCCATTAAACAACATCTTACATTTCTTTTCACACAATACGTCTCCTTGCCGTATCAACACTAATTCGGCTGACTTTTATATTTGATCCAATTGGTAGAGAGGCTGTACTTACACCATAAAGGTGCACAGCTGATATAAAGGGACACCTAGTGGTTAAAGCATGTTATTGAATTTCATTATTTTTATTATTAGATATTAATAGAATCCCTATAAAGTATGTTCATTACTCGTTATTCTCTACTAATAGTTAATTAAAGACTGTATATAATGACTATTTTGCACATCCCTTTCAAGATTTCAAGATTTTCTAAGGTTTATTGACATATCATACACACAAACGGTGTAGTTATGCAATGAATGTAAAACTTTGTGTATACCTCCAGCAATGTTAACTATGTTGAAGCACTTATTTTAACTGATATTATACATATGTATTATACTCTTATAAGATGTATGTAGATAGTATAAGAAATGTGCAGAATATGACAATTTAATGGTGGAGGTACACACATATTGATAGATGTCTTGTGATGCACTGTTGAGGAACCTGTGACCCAAGTGTTTCATCTCCGGCCTTGTCAGGTATTGAACAATCAATAAATAAAGAACACAGAATTATTAAATATAAAACACAGAATTTGTGTGATTATACTAAATGATTTACAAATAAACACCACTGCATATTTACAACTATGCACATGCTGATGTAACGCAAATGTTTCCAACTTGGGATCAATAAAGTACATCTTATCTTAAGCTGATTGATGGCTACTGCCATATTTGCAAAATTTGCCTCTAAACCTTGACAAGTGCATGTTTCAGGCTCATCAATGAACAACAGGAGGGGTCACAAACATAAGACCAGCTGTTAAAATAAAGCTCTTCTGACATTAACTGTCGTGTGGGTATATATTAACGCTGCCCATTATGGGCACAAGCAATTCTCACCCATTTATTAATTATATGTTTTACATTTGAGTGTTTCCTATCCCCTAAACCTCCAGGGATGTACACAGTTTAATACTGGCAACTTCTTATTATGGGAAATATGAAAACGTCTTTTAAAACTACAACTCCCAGTAGAGACGTGCCATAGATAGAGAACATGTTGCGAAACACAATAGCCAGCATGTGTAGTTCTTGGGACAGGGTGGGGGAGGGGGGGGACGCGGTGGACCCGTTCAAATCCAGTTTTGGACAGTCTGCCGTGGTTCCATCCCATTTCAAGTGCTGTTCGACGCTCTGCACACTCTCCAATCACAGAGCTTGAGGACTATCACGGGGGTTGTCAAGCGAAGCGGAGAGAATACTTACTTCCGGGTGTAATATTCTGTAAAGCAAATGAGCTGCTCCGACCCTCGGTCCTGACGGACTCCAACTTGTGTTTATTAATCAAACAAATAAATAAACACAAGGATAATTATGTGTTATTGTTGAGTAAATTGAGAATTGCACAGGGGAAAATAACGTATCTATTGTGGTGATTGACATTATTCACCCACGGATCTATGGGTTAGGGTATTGTTCTGCACGGACATTTTAGTGAGCCGGACTTCCTGTCTCCGCCGGTCTTCGCTTCCCGGGCATGAAGCTGTTTACATGTGTTTTGAGATGCTAAATAAAAGTCTAGCTTGAACCTTTGATACCCCGCCTCCGACTCCCATCTCTCGACACCACACTATGCCACAATTTTAGATGCGGATTTTGTTAAACTAATACGTTTGCGCTGTGGACCAACACTATACATTGACGGGGAAGGGGGTAGCAATAAAGATACCACCATTAAACAGTTACACAACATAACAGAAATAATATTGATAGCAGCGTCCCTAGCAACCACCTTGGTAACAATGAAAACGTTGTTTAGACACAATTTCTTGAAGTAATCTTCGTAATAACTAGCAAACTAAAGATCATGTACATCCACTGCACACATAATCTGAAATAACAACTCATATTTCTCGCATTAAATGACATCAAAAGGCATTTTAATCGCCAAACTAACCTTAAAATAGGCATTTTCCACCGAGAATAAAACGAATGTCGGCCATGTTTTTTTTTTCTGCAGGGAGAAATGTGAAGATCACGTGACATAGACGCCAGCCATTGGAATGAATGGTGAAAAAAAACGTAGGGATCCTACAATTTCAGAGGCGTTTTTGTAGAAATACTACGTCCTACGTTGTGGACCAACGTAGTTATTACACGTTTTTTTATGAGACTGGGTTGGCTGAGCAGGAGTTTTTATGAGAGGCTGGTAACTCTGACCAAGCTCATATCCTGCACCCAAAATGTCCCCTTTTCCCAGCAGGCTTTGGGATAGTCTTTGTTGGTTGAAATAATATTTATGTCATCTAGGCAGTGGAAATACATGTCATATTGGGTAGAGCAGTATGTGGAACAAATGCCCTAGGGCTCAGTGCAATATGATTACAAACAGTACAGTAACCTGCAGTGTTAAATGCAATTGTATGTAGGGCTAAAACAAAGGATTACTTCATTATTGATTCATGAGATGTATTAATCTAATCGTTTGGTTTAAAAAATGTCAAAAAACAGTGAAGTGTCCTTCCCAGTCCACGATGATTTTTTATTTTCCAAAGATCTAAAAGATATTCACTTCATCACGATATAAAACAGAGAAAAGCCGGACATCTCAACATTTTAGAGGCTGAAAACAGCATTTACTGACATTTTAGCATGAAAAAACATCTAAAATGACAATTTCCAAGATTGTTCTGTATGTATTGCATTGTATGTTCAATTGGCAATAGTAATACAATTATTTAGACTATAAATGAAGATGTTTTTGGGCTCTTTGCCATATTAACAGTTTGTGTTTGTCCCGTATCTATTTCAATATGACGATCCCCCTTAGACAATATCCTCTCCATTAATAAATGTCCCATGAAGAAGTGGACTGACTAGCATTTGGAGCATTACAGTATTTCTTCCATATGCAGCAGGACAGCCTATATTATACTGCATCTCATTTTCTTCGATTGAAGGGCCCTCTAGAGCAGTGTTTCTCAAACTTTTTCATACCAAGGACCACTTAACCAATACAAAAACACTCGCGGACCACCTAACTCCACAAATATAAAAATACACATGGTTTTTATAGAACAGATTACAAATCGCCTGAACATGGTACAAACAGGTTGCAACATGTGTGACGAAGGTGTTGCACTGGGATATATAATGCAATCAAAAGTGAAACTTAAGCTCGCTCCATTGCGGAGATATTCCCGCGAGAGTGCGGAAAACTTAAATGTATTTATTTCAAATGTGAAATGTTACCAATATACTCACGGACCACTAGGGGGCACTCACGGACCACCAGTGGTCCGCGGACCACACTTTGAAAAACACTGCTCGAGAGGGCCCTTCAAGTAGTTTGCCAATTAGCAAAATACAGACACTTTTTCTTCCCAGTATGTTCAACAGAAGGTGTGAAGTGTGTGCTTGTAATATAGGCAACCATGTGGCATTAAATTAAAGCTGTTGTTTCCATTTAGCCTGTGCTATGAATACCCTCCATCCAGTGTGTTATAATTCCCTCTCCTGTTCAACAACTGTGTGAGTACTCTGTATCTGCTGGGCTAATTGAAATTCCTAGAGAATGTGTATCTAACTCAGAATATTACATAATCTGTACTGCAAATTGCTGAGAGAAAGCGTTGCCTTGACTCTAAAACACGGGGTGAGTCAAGAAGCAGGAGCCATGTATGTTCTCGTTTAAAAGGAGAGACTGACGCTCCTATTCCCGCGACATCACCATCCCACAGTAGTGGGGCTCCACGGTGTGCCGTGTGATGCTCAATCCTGCTCAGTAGCAGCTACAGGAGGCGTGTTTATCCCTTCCACCGGAGCCCAGCGGGAGCAACGGAGCAGCGGCTATTACCGAGCTTTGGGCCCCGGGAATCAGAGCTTATTTTGGGGCGCGCCTCCTACACTCATAAGCGATGGCATTTATGGATCGATAATCGCGAACACGTGAGTTATCCTCCTTATACAATGCGATGTGTGCTGTAGATACAGGGCAAACTGCATGTCTAACAACCACGTTTACTCATCGCAGGATTGTTTTGAACAAAGATATGTTTGAAATGTTGATACAAATCCTCATCTGCTGTGTTTATTTATCGTACGCACAATTCATTTGCAGCTGATGATGCATACATCTCCTTAAAGGAGACGCGCTTTGGCAACATCAGCATCACACAGAGCCATGCCATGGCCGCAGGCAGCCTGCAACTTCAGCTCAGTGCTGGGGGGAAGCGTTCAGCAAAAGTAGCCTACATCTGTCGACCAGTCTTCCTTTGGCCTTGTTTAATAACTGCATGTTCCAACTGAGAAATAAAGAAACAGTCTTATAATAGAACATCTCAGAATAGCCATCTTCAAAAGGTTGCAAAGCTGACCCGGCAACCAAAAACACGGGAATAAACTGCAGAATATTGTTTTTTCAAAAAAACTTGGTGGTTATCTAATGCCTCCTGTAAAACAATAGGTTCATATTTGAAGGAAAGCAGGTGCTCATAGGGCTGTTGTCTTGGAAATACGAACAGACTAAATATAGATTGCTCATCCTTTCTCCATATCAGAAAAGGTTACAATCAAATGTAGAAGTACTGAATATCTGAACGGTGAGGTTTTTATATGATTGCATACGGGAGAGGTAAGAGCACTCCGGATAGTTTAATGAAGACATCACAGCTGAAACGGCAGTGTGTATCACTCCCACTGACTAGCATTTTAATGTGATGTTATATTAATAGTAAGCCTGACGATTTGATAATAGAAATACAGAAACACTCTTCTAGACTACTGCAAAATACTTTCTCCGACTAATCTAAGGTGATTGTGAGCTGTTGAACCCTTCAGTGGAGTTTCTGCCGTGAAAATACAAACCTTGATCAGGCTAGATAAATGCAGGAGTAGAACAATATGGAAGACAAGGCTTGCTAATTCATTTTATAACAAAAAAACTTACATAATAAGAGTTGGCCTATTTAAATCCAAACCATGATCTTAACCAACCAGGTTGTGTTGCTTTAACATAAAGTATGATGTGTTTTTGCTTTGTTTTGGTTTATGTGTTATCCGGGAGAATTTTTGTTTCCTCCGTAATATAATTTAGAATAAATTGAGTTGCATAGTTGCTAGGGTTGGCCAGACTAGAGGCACTAGTCAGTAGGCTCATTCTTTGGGGACCACGGAAATCCGTTACAAATGTATAAAAGTTGCAGGAAAACATAATGTCAACCTGCTGGTGGCACTACTGGGAAAACTAAGGGCTCACATAAGCTGTTTATAATTGATCCTGTAAGGGAGAATTACTTTCTGTGCAGAATTTACAGCTTATTTACCCAGTTGAGATATTACAGACTGCAACACAGTGGTGGACCACTGCCATTCCACCTCCACATCACTTGTGTGATTAAAAATAATAATAATGTGAGGGCAATATTTCTCTGTTGGAGCTACAAACACTTGAGACTAAGGATAGATAATTCAACTGGGGGAAGAACATAGAGGATAATTCTCTCCTTTCTCCTTTTATTAGAAATAAGGAGTGTCAAATCATGCTTTTATCACAATTGTTGCATGAAGTCAGGCTTTAGAGCGGCTTGTTATTGTCCTTAAAGAAAGCCTGGAGTGGATTAGGAGTGGACAGCGAGGTGGTTCTGAAAAGCAGACGGGTTTATCCTCTGGTCTTTCACAGCTGAGCAAAACAGGGAAGGCTGATAACTTGTAGCCATGAAACACGAAGGCCGATGCTGAATACTGACTCATGCTGTTGTCATTCAGATCTCTGATCCAAGTCATTATTTCTCAGACAAGCCTGATGATAATGAGCTCCATGCCAAAGTCTGCCAGCCACTGTCTCTGCTGCAGCATATGGGAGGGATCAGTCGGTCACATTGATCTTACTGGGTTTCTGACTTTATCTCCAAATGTGTCCGTATGTCCAAAAGAGCTAATTTAAGAAAGTCTATCATAGCCTACGTGCTAATCATCAATCACATAGCCACTGTTCTTGTACAGTGTCTTCTGGGTCTGGGTTTGTTTTTCTGCATTTTTTCCGTGATTAATCATGTCCCCCTCCACACCTTTAAATTGGATCCCAGCGAGCATGCTTAGAGCTATTGTATTTTATTGTCCACTCACTGATGAGCGCTGCTCTTTTCCTGAAACACGATGCACTGTTAAGTGAGTATGCCAGGGACTATATTCTGTCGAGGAAATGGCCCATTTGTTTTATTTAGTTGGACACTCACTGGCCAATATATTAGACCTTATACTTTTTGTTTCATTGAACGCATCACAGGTCCAACGAGCTTCAACCGTCATCATGGATGATTCATAACACACAACCGTTAAGTGAACTTTTCATTGAATTTGCTTTGTTCCAACTGACCTTGAGGACAGTTCTGGAATAACTTCCGCAACGTGTCAGAAGAAAGGGTGTGTGTATACGTTTGTGCTGGAGGTGGGAGGGCTGTCACTGACGCAATCAGACCGAGAACATTGGCAGCATTCGATTGAACAGAGGAAGTGTTTTTCTCTCTTGAATGAATTAACTTGCAGAAGCAAAAGGGGACTCGCAGCTGAAACTGTGGCTGTTAGTAACACTTGTTCAATGTTGTGAATAATCCTGTTGAATCTGGGGAATCATACCCGTGCATTACTCCATGCAGATCTGCTTTCAAAGAACAACATTGCACTGTAGACACTCAATGCAACACAGTTATCATAATGTTACTAAAACCTTTTACACAAAAAAGATGCATTTGCAAAGTGTTGCCTCAGATTTGCAATTTCAAGAAAAGGAGCTGATTATTAAATATGATTATCTTTAATAAAAAATGTTTCTGGCTATTTATATGTAAATGCTGTATAATAAAGCTTCATTATAGATGTTTCTAACCGTCATCTCTCAGCACAGATAATAGCCAGTAAGAAAGAGTCTCCTGGGATGTGAGTAGAAAGTCCTCCAAACATAATAGCACATTGCATTGCCTTTCACTGCCTACCAAAGCCACTCCAATTGATTCATATGGCTGTTTTTGATCTGTCAGTGGTGCTTTTTCTTTTTTAAAGTAGATGGTTGAAAGAGTACTCACTGCCTAGCATTGCACTCCTTTTTTATTGTTGGAAAGTTATCAAAAAAGTGTCAAATAAATGCAGGAGAACAAGAAATGTAGTCTTGTTTATTCCTCCAGTTGGTACCTACATTACCCACAATATAATGCTAGTTGCTGATTTACTGATCCAAAACTAAGTAGATGTATGGATATTCTTTGAAAATCTCTGAATTAAACAACAAAATTGCACTTCAGTGTCATTTTGAATATTTCAAAGGTGCTGACTAAGCAAAAATACTGTTAAAAGTGTCTATGCGGAAATATATATATATATATATCTTTAAAGAAGCAGCCGTATCACATAACGATTCAGGTTGTTGGATTTGTATTTAAATAATATATGTTTCATATTTTGAGCACCATGAGTTGAGATGTCTAGGTTTAAAAAAGTGCATTCATACTTTTCATTTTCAGTAGAGAAAAAAAAAATATATATATTGGATTGGTATCGGCAGCAAACCAATTTTGTAGTTTTGGGAATTTTGAAAATTTGAATCAGGCCATCCCTAATACTATTCTCAAGCAGATATTAGGAGCAGGTTACAGAAGTTGCGTAAATTCACAAACGGTCTTTGGTTAAGCATTTTAGCAAACTATTTATTAATGTTGTGAGGACGAGTCAGATGAATGCCTTTGTAGTCGGGTCATGTACACTCTGTTTTTTCTTTGGGTCTGACCATCCTCTTTAACAGAATCTTAGAATTACAGCTTTTAAAAGCAATCCCATTTAGCAACACTGAATACAACACTCTTTCCAAAACACAATATTCTTTCACTAACAAGTTCCTTTTAAAAGCAGCTCTTTCAATCAGCCGACAAAAGAACAGACTATAAAACAAATCAACCAGATGTATCGCTCTCTTCCAAAGAAAGGTTGAAAAGGATTCCTGCGATATAAATATGCCGGATATGTTCACTGTTGTGAAACCATGGCATTGGTTTTTATCTCAAAAGGTGAATAGCTGCTTGATTTAACGGCTATGTTTTTCAAGCTGGCCTTCAAAGCAGGATTGGATTTGAAACGGCACAGAATACCGTGCTTTATTTCCTTTCCTTTCTTTGTTTATCAGCTGCATGAGGACGGCACATTCATTTAGGGCTTTACTGTGTCCTTGATCTAGATGGTTGCACAGTGTGTGTCAGGTGTTCTCACGTTGACACTGTTAATGATTGTTCTCACCAATTTCACAAAGGGGCGGGTTTAGCATAAATGAATAAACCTCAGATGACTCAGTTATGAATCATGTCAAAGTGTTCTAAATGGGGATCATCGCACAGGCCCGTGGGTGAGAGTGTTCATGATCAACACCTTAGAATCTATTTTCAATCTGGGTTCTGGACTTTTCCTTGTTATTTATTCTTGCATACATGGCTCTAAGGATGGCAATTCTGTCTCATGATTGGTCCTTCACAACTTTAGCTAAGCATTTAGTATTTCAACAGCTATAGAGTTGACCAGGAATGAGTCCTAAACCTACAAATTAGTTAGCATTTAAGCACTTCCTGGTTCCCTCGACTCTAAGTCTTTTTTGTTGGATTCCGAGAATAATGTCTGTGGTTTATACATGTCTCATTTTTTGTTCTACCACATAAAACACGTCTGTATCCCACTGGTCTGAAGGTTTTTGGCGTCTCAATAATGGCAGTTGCTAACTAGTTAAGTGAGTAAATGAGACTACTTGACATCATCATGCAGAACACGAGTCAGCCTTTAAGTTAGCTTAGCTGTAGTTCATAGCATTACGGTAGATATTTACCTTTATTATTTCTCCTTCAAGTGTTATAAAAGTAGTGTTAACATGTCGAGACTGTCGTGTTAAACAAAATATGTAAATATCTTGAACATGTTTTTTCCACAGAGCTTATTTTCTGCAATATGGATTGCTATTTGGTACAGATCACCATCCCTGGACGATACATTCTACTGACTTTGGGGATCCCCTAACTTTTCCTCTAGCTCCACCATGAGGTTAATATTTTTAGTTTTGAGTACAATATCTCGACAACTATTGGGCTGATTGCCATGACATTTGGTACACAAATGCATGTTCACCCCAGGATTGTTGCCAATAAGTCCCTTGGGATCCTCGACTAGAAGGACTAGTTTTCAAAAAATATCTGCAGGTTTATAATGTCTGATTTTACTTGTCTTTTTCCTGCTTAAAGTTATTACATTTGCAAGTAATAAAAAACATTATTGTAACATTAACAGCACGTACAATACATTGTTCAGTACATATTGCATTTATATCTTTATAGATGATCCTGTTGTTTCGACTGAGCACTGGAGAGACATGAACATATGAGGTCATTTATCTTACTTTGCAGTATTATCACTCGTGGGCAACACACACACACACACACACACACACACACACACGCACGCACGCACGCACGCACGCACGCACGCACGCACGCACGCACGCACGCACGCACGCACGCACGCACACACACACACACACACACACACACACACACACACACACACACACACACACACACACACACACACACACACACACACAGAAGAACAGTCCTGCCCAGATACAATGCTGACATAATTCACAGGGTGTTAATTTATGTAAAACATATTCCATTGCCTTTTCATACTTATTTTCAATGTTTCCTGCTCCTGTCCTGGGTCTGCTCTGTCTGTCACTTGCACTATGATTATGTACATATACATATACATAAATATTGGACTTTTATATAAGCTACTAACAGGCTGAATCACCAAATGAAGAGGCCCTGCTGGCGGCTGGAATATTCATAGATGGCTTTAAAGAGTCACCAGGGTTAAAGGAAGAGGGGACAACGAGAACAAAGAGGAAATGAAGCGAATTGAATAACGTGTAAAATGTTTTGTTTTATAACTCGGTGCAGCAAGATTCTTTGTTTGATGTCTGCAAAATGTGAGTTTTGCCAACAATCATTATTCTGGGCAAAGACAGAAGATAACCATTGGTGACTATGTGTAAATTGTTTTCAACACAGCAAGTACCGAATCCAATTAACAGTAATATGTCCTTAGGCTTGGTGGCGTAAACAAAGCTATGAGAGGCTGTTGTGTGTCTGTTAATAGTATTTTTTCTCCAGAGCACAGAATGTCAATCTTTCAAATGTAATCCAAAACAAGAGGAAAAAAGTGTTGGCAGTGACGGACAGGCAGCTCCGTAGGGCATGGAGGTAATGTCCATCAAGCACGAGCCAGATTTGTACTAATCAGTTTTATGGCACTGTGCAAAATGCTGCCAATGGTTACACCTGAAGGACGTTTGTGTGACAAATCCAAGCCTTTATAATTCCAGGAAACAACCAACCCCTTTTTTCTGTTGGCCGTAACATACAGTAGTGCTCGCATAGTTGTATCTGTTAAGATCTGAGAACATGGCATCATCAACGAAGATTAGTCAAATGTGTCAAAAGAAGACCTGATTTTAATAACAAACAAACGCGAAGGCTAAACAAACTTTCAGAGAAAACCTAGGTGGGCAGTATAATTAATACCAATCTGTGAAATAATGCATCATTGATGATAGTGCTTACACTTTCAGTTTCACCTAGGATTAAAGTGTTAGATAATCTGGTCATCACCCGACTGCTCATATTTCATGCTGTCAGTGTTAACTATATTATCATAACTGATAAGCATGATTAATCTAACGCTCCAGATGGACGTTTTTGGACCATCTTGAGAAGCCGTCATTACAAATTTCACTTTCAAATAAATAGTTTGCAGGTGATTGGATGAGCCATCTGTAAATCAAACTAATACAGAAGTCGTTGGGAGAAGAGCAAACATTCATATTTTCCAACGAGAAAATACTTCAGTGCCATTCTTTGCTCTTTGTTCAAAGAAGATTCTGATATAACTGATGCTACTGCAGCTACATTAACCTCTTTAATGCTGTCGTTTTGAACGCACAATCACCTCTCCCTGTTGCGTCACACACACACACCTGCGGATGCTGATAAGTCAGACCCACTGCGGTATGGACTAAAGTAGAACGGTATGGCAGATACATCTAAAAAATAAACACAAATTGTAATATACCAGAAATACTTTTAAAAGGTTTACGTTGTAATGACCAAGGAAATATGATTAAAATGATGTGTTCATGGGCAACACTAAGAAGAAAAAAGTCAATGTTAACCTCTCACCAATGAACTGGCTGTGTAGTCTGATGATTCAACCAAACCTGCTAATGTTCCAACTGTACAAGCATAATGTGTTTAAACATTGGTATAACCAACCCAGTCTCACAAAAAAACGTGTAATAACTACGTTGGTCCACAACGTAGGACGTAGTATTTCTACAAAAACGCCTCTGAAATTGTAAGATCCACACAAAACAACACCTGTAGATAACCCAATTTGTGTTCTTTGAAATTGAAAATGATATTGCATTGTGTTTGTTACTTTCGTTGCAGTTGTATGTCTTAAGTGTAATTTGGCATGCTTTTATTTTGAAGGCGAGTTTACGCTGTTGACAGTTGTTGTTGCTATGGAAACAAGAAACGTTTCACAGCGGGCGGAACTTGTCATAAAGTCTGCGATAATAAAGCCCACCCATTTAGAGGGAAGATATGATTGGTCAATTGTACTGTCATTTGACATTACTCTCTCGTTCAGTTACTATAGCTGGCCCTCTGTGAATTCATAGCTGGACGTCCAATCAGCTCCTGTCTTCACAGACTCGCAGAGACTGAATAGGCAGATTCAAAGGATTTATTTCTTTGGAAATGTTATTTTAAATACAATTTAATCAAGTTATTTTTGGTAAAACTAATGACAAATATTACTAAAAACATATTTAAAAAAAATATATAAAGAAAAATATAATTTCCTGAAGTAATCTTCGTAATAACTAGCAAACTAAAGATCATGTGGATCAACTGCACACATAATCTGAAATAACAACTCATATTTCTCGCATCAAATGACATCAAAACGCATTTTAATGGCCAAACTAACTTTAAAATAGGCATTTTACACCGAGAATAAAACGAAGTTCGGCCATGTTTTTTTTTTCTGCATGGAGAAATGTGAAGATCACGTGACATAGACGCCAGCCATTGGAATGAATGGTGAAAAAAAACGTAGGGATCCTACAATTTCAGATGCGTTTTTGTAGAAATACTACGTCCTACATTGTGGACCAACGTAGTTATTACACGTTTTTTTATGAGACTGGGTTGGTATAACCCTGGATAAAATATCTATAAAAATGAAAACTACTGCTAGGCAACAGTTTAAAAAAACCACTGTATTGACTTGGCACATTGACTTTACATAATCAAGGCATGCTTTTGTCTGCCTGAAGACACCAAAAAGGACTAAGTGGACAGACACATCATTGAGGAGCTACATTTTTCTGTCATAGTCATTCATCATAAACATCACACCCTCTTCATTGGGGTTGTCTCCTTTCTACCTTCTTTTCTCTCCATGTTTTTTTTTACATAACTGTGGCATAATATCTGTGGGCCAAGGCAGTGACCACTCTCTTTTCTTGTGCTTCTGAAAAAAAGCAATGGGCTGCCCACCTGCATCAAGGCTCTTTTTTTCTATCAGAGTTTGGTCTTAAGTTTAGTCACTTTGACATATTCTGTCAGGGAAAAACAAGACACACCTCTTTCCAAACTCATATCTGTTTGCTCTCAGAAGCAACAACCTCACACCTCCCACTGCCCTGTCTCTGCTGTTTTCATTGTTCCAGAGTAAGAGCACTGACTGCACCAAACACATCCACGTCTACGCACAGCCTGTGTCGTGTGGAACCTTGAAAATGGCGTGACAACGGGAGGATGACATAACGGGGACGTAGTTGTGTTGCTTTTGTTGTTACAGTACCTGGTTGCTTAGGAGACTGAAGGAATGTGATGTAACCGCAGTGTAATGTGATCACTCACTCTCCGTGCCCACCATAGGGTGCCCACGCAAGGCACCGTGCCGATAGTGGAGGCACAGCATAGAGTAGTACGAAACAGAACGTCTTAATGTGTGTTGAAGTGATCAGCTGTGTGACAGCGGGACTCTAGAGTAGAGTTATAGTAAAAAAGAGAGGAATATAGACATCAGAAAGGACCTTGTCTCTGTGATATCCTGTTTCCAAAAATAAGTAGAAAGTCCGTTATGGGCCAGGAATCTTTATACTCCCGGGGGATTTGCAGGGTTCTTTTTGTGTCTCAGAAAATCCAGGTTACCCACTTGCTTGTCATTTGTTATTTGACTGGCTTAACTCCCTCTGGTGCCCCTAAAAATATCTGCTCACACTCTGAGAATGCCCCCACAGTGTTACGTGTGAAAATGTTCGCAATCAGCTTCTATTGAGGGAAATACATTGACCAAGAAAGAAAGAAAGCAGCAGAGTCAGACATATTGTCAACAGTTGGAACATAACTAAGCAACAGACCGCTGGCAGATTGACTCAGAGGATCGAAAATAATATTTTTATGTGAGAGAAAAAAATCTTTGTGTTTGCAGCCGGGCCGCGGCACAGCGCATAGATTTTCAATAAATATGTAGCTGAAATACAGCATCAGAGAGAGTGACAACTGACAAGTATAGGCTTCTGAGCAAGACTGAGAGAAAGTAGGCTACTGAGTATCTGTTTGTATCCTTCATGCTGCATCATTGTATTTCGCAGACCAGAGGAGAGGAGGACTTATGTAGGTCTTTACTTCAGTGACTGAAGAGAACCAGCTGCGTTGTATTTACAACATCGCAGTCTTTGTGTTTGACCTACACAAACAAACCAACAGAGGACCTTGCTTGTTTCTAGCAGACACACAGTAAGAAAACAACTTGCTATCTTTCAAGTGCAGGCAAGGAGAACAAACACATCCGGGGATAGCTTTAAAGAGGCCCTGTTATGCTTTTGGGGGGTGTTTTATCTTCTTTTTTTTGCATGTCAATGGTCTGCAAAGGCTAATATCCCAAAGTTCACGCTAAAGGGAGTTTTTCTCCCACAGACTCCCCCCCTGCCCGAAACACCTCGATTGTTGCTTTGTTTACTTCCACGACATAGTGACATAACTATATCTTCACGACTAACCTGTAAATCCTGGGGTTGAAGTTATTCTACCAACACGGACTCCCACAACATGGCCCGTTGGAGGTCCTTAAGTCAAATACCTCCTTAAGCAATGCAGCCCATATAGCTCAAGAGCTGATGAGCACTAGCCCTGAAGACAGTGAAACACCTCCACAGCCTCTTTCACAGGGACAGGGTAACTGGACTGAAGCAACAAGTGAAGTTTGCATTCTGACTGTCTTCCTGAGTACCGTCCACCAGGGCCTGGCCGAAAAGTAAAGTACAGTCAGAAATAAACTGAAGCACTATTTCTCAGTTCAAGTTATGTCACACACCACGTTAGAAGACGTCAGAAAGTCCTAAATGCTCAACATGAATCTTCAAATCAAATACGACTTCTACAAAAATAGGACTACCTTAAGTGGGAGTCACATTTCTTTAAGTAGTCACTATAATACAGTATTAATGTTGAGTAGTGGCTGCCAAGCCATTAGAACACTAGCTACATCCATTAATTCATTAAGCGTGTGTCAGAATGATCAAGTCAAACTATTTAAATACATTACGAACACAAAATCAATACAACACAGTGTGGTTGAATAAAGGTCATATTGTTCTGCCAGTTCTCCAAGTTTCAATCAAGTGAACACATTTATGTTATATATTTTAAAATGTTAAATGCTGCGAACAAATTGTGGGGATAGATCAATGTTGTTGTACTTAACTCTTTCATTCCAAGTCAGGTTTTAATGCCTTGTCAGGGACTACTTAAAGGTGGGGTAGGTACGTTTGAGAAACCGGCTCGAGATACACTTGTTATTATATTCCATGGAATGATTAACATCCCGATAGCAATGAGGGTTCTTAAGTGCTTTGACAAAAAATCCATATAAAAATGTCATCTGTGGAAGCCGTAGTACTGTAAAAAGCTCGACCAATCATCTGAGCCGGACGGGCTAAAGTAACTGGATGGCCTACCTGCCTGTCAGCCTTCCCTGTGCACAAACTTATCTCGTGCCCTCATTGGTCATTTCGTTCGTGTGTGTTGGAGGAGGGGCTCTGTAAGGAAGTGGCAGATTTTTTCCGGCTGTGTATTTTCAAATTCTAGCGCACTCGAGCTGGTTTCTCCAAAATTACCTACCCCACCTTTAACATTAATACTGTATTATAATGACTACTTAAAGAAATGTAACTCCCACTTAAGGTAGTCCTATTTTCGTTTTTTTAAGAAGTCGTATTTTATTTGACCTCCTGCTGTATGCAGATTCCTGTTGAGACATCTTCTAATGTGATGTGTGACATAACTTGCACTGATACATAGTGCTAAAGTTCATTTCAACTTATTTTGAGTATAACCTCCAAAAAAGAAATGTGGAGGTTATACTCAATATCAGTCATAGTGTGTCAGATTGCAAACTTCACTTGATGCTTCAGTCCAGTTACCCTGTGAAAGAGGCTGTGGAGGTGTTTCACTGTCTTCAGGGCTAGTGCTCATCAGCTCTTGAAACAACACGGACTCCCACAACATGGCAGGTCAAGATACTAATCAACTTGACACCAAGAAATGCAGACCTAGCTGCTGTAGCTCTTAAACTAAAATGCAAACACTTTAATACCAGAGTTTATTTGAAGTTATGAAAAGTTAGTCAAGAAGCTTATAGCACGCTAAACACATCTTTAACCACTACACCTGACCAACCACCGTCTATCACAGGCCAGCACAGTAAGACACACACTCACTCACATGGTAACGCTAATAGGATGTTCTCTTGAAGGGATCTGAAATCATCCAAGGAGTCTTCTGCATAATAAAGCCGAGACCGTTCAAAGGTATGCGTCTCAATAAAGATGCCATGACTCTGGCTGAATTGAAACGCTTTCTTCTGTCTTACTTTAGCGAGAAGATCGGTACAGAGCTTTTCCAGGAGTACATGAGCACAAAGCAACATGAAAGTGAAACACCTCAACATATCCTATTTCCGTGGAATAACTAAAGTGCCTCCTTTCTAACCACCATGGCCCCAAAGAAGCTCTAATAACGATGGAGGATCAAAGCGATGAGAGAAGAAAATAAAAAGGCAGAACACCACGTCAGAAGATGGTAGGAACTGAAATCAGCACTGGAGGTCAAAGCAGATACTTCTAAAAACAAGAACAATTACTTTTAGTTGGTGTCACACAAATCCACCTCGCTTTTAATGGCACATTAAACATTGATGTAAGATAAAAATGTTAAGGCCCTAAGTCAGGGATGTCAAACTCAATTTAATCGCGGGCCACATCAGCATTATGGTTGCACTCAAAGGGCCGGTTGTAACTTTAAGACTATATAAAAATACATATATAAATATATCATATATATAAAATAATGTATTATATTACATCATTGCCTCTGCATTGGATTATCATCGGATAGGGTAATAACTTCATAATTAACTACGTCTGAAAGCAGAAGTCTAGGCCAAATAATTGCAAGTCTTTTCAGTGCGTATGTCCCAAAATGATTTAAAAAGAAAAGCCAAATTCTGGAGAAAAAATAAATAGAAGTGACATTTTGAAATAAAAATCTAATTCTGAGAAAAAGGAATTCTATGAAAAAATGCATATTTTGAAGAAAAAAAGGCAAATTCTGAGAAAAAAAGGCAAATTCTGAGAAAAAAGTCATATTTGAGATGCATTGTGGGACATGTAGTTTATGGGCAACGTGCTTCTGTAGCATGTAACCGTATAATAAACATATTATATTCTTTGCAAGCTCTTGTGGGGCCGCATAAAATGAAGTCGCGGGCCGAATGTGGCCCCCGGGCCTTGAGTTTGACACCCCTGCCCTAAGTCAACATTGCTCCTATATGCTTGGGTTGGTTGTACTTGATTTGACATCCCTAATCACTGGCATGTCCTCATTTATAAAGCCATTTCTAACTTGCTCTCTCCATATGTAAATGTCACTTTGTCTGTGACATGTCCTCAAGAGATTATCTTGCTATGTGTTGCTAATGTCCGTCTTGAAATGGGAAAGAGGGCTTTAAGGTATGCTCCTTCTCCGGCTTGCAATTGTCACAGATTGATTGATTTTAGCTGAGAGGAGACTTCCTAGAGTGTTTGGAAAAATAGCTTGAAATTGGAGGAAGGTCCATCAGGTGCAGATGCTTTGACTGAGCTGGTTGACCCTATATCATATTCTAGGATATGATGACTTGAGTTTTATTTTCCAATACTTATGCTGTGATTGTAAATGGTATAGTCTGTAACGGTTATGTATTGTATTTCTGAAATGTTATTTAGGGTTATAAGCTTTTCCTGGTAAGGACATGAACGACAATGACCGACAACTAGGTTCAGGATAAATTTCAGCACAAGTAGAAAAGAAAGCCCCATCGCTTCACAATGTTTAAATAGCCCGTCACTCTTATATTGTTATATTTACCTTTTTATGTTGCCACTTGATTCCGCTGTTCTTTCTGCTTAAAAACACAAATGCACTCTCTAGTCTCTTGACTGCATATGCAGCGTTTTATGATGCCTTTGTTTCTTTAGGTTTTGTTTCTTTTTTTCAACATAAAACATTCCCAGCTAGCATTGGGTGTTGTAATGTCCATGGCACAAGCCAACACCCAGATGAGCTGTACACAAAGGACAGACACAATGAGTTCACGGTTCCCAGCGCAAATCAATATGGAGATATCGATAATTCAGTGAAATCTATCTCCATAATCTCCTCTGCTCATTTTCCCAGGTTGCATCTCCTGCATGTGTACGTTGCATTCTACTTCGCCAATTTCAATCCTTTATAAACCCTTTTATTGGGTAGTATATTATTCAGCAATGTCTCATATTCTTTTAGATCATCATATGTTTATAGTCTTGCTCTCTTGTGAGCACCAAGTATATCTTAAAAGTAAAATTAATAATGTTTTTTGAAATAATAATGAAACTCATACAATAACCAGTGAAAGACTAAGCTGTTGGGTGTGTTCTTTTGTTTCTGCCTGTGTGTGACATTCAGATTTAATAATGCCTTTTTCCCAGGACCCCCCGCTGTTTCCCCCTGACCTCAGAATATTAGCTCAACTATATTTCCCATGCCCACTTTCACCTCCCACCCCACAGTTGCTTACTTTCTTTTTATTACCCCAACACAGGAGGGTTGGATTTAGTTAGTCTGTGTGTGTGTGTGTGTGTGTGTGTGTGTGTGTGTGTGTGTGTGTGTGTGTGTGTGTGTGTGTGTGTGTGTGTGTGTGTGTGTGTGTGTGTGTGTGTGTGTGTGTGTGTGTGTGTGTGTGTGTGTGTGTGTGTGTGTGTGTGTGTGTGTGTGTGAGAAGAAAAGCAGTTGGCCTTCAGTGGCTGAGCAGTTGTGTCCTCTGCCAAGGACGCTGACTTCCATATAAGCAATGTTCTAATGCATCGATAACGAGGCACAAGCGTGCAGCAGGAGCACACACCCTCATTACGACACGTTGTTTTTTTAATGACACCGTGATGAGCCGATACATCTATCGTTTATATATGCTGACGTCACATACAGCGGAAGCACCCTTACTCTGTTCCCACAATGCACTGCTCATGTTTATCATATATTCTTTCTGATCCGAGCCAGCGCTCTCTTTTCCCCCACACACATCATCTTGTATCAGGACCAAGCCAACAAGCAGCAGCGGCATGTACCATAATGAATCAGCATTCAGAGCTTGTCTTACTCGCTCTGGGAGCTCATTAAACACTTACGGGAATAGCAGTTTCCTATAGATCTTTATGTCATATCGTAAACATAAGAAAGGGGGCCAGAAGTGGAATCCACCTTTTTTTTCCTGCAGATCCTTTTATAGTTTTGATCATTTTAATTCATATTATTGGACTTTTTATATAATTTCAATATGGAACAAAATGTATTTTATACAATGATAGGCTCTGGCTTTCTTGCATAAGCCCTTGTCTGCGTGCAACCATGTTATGCTTTGATGTTATGATGCATCAGTGTGGGCATGTTTGTTACGTATGCTTTTCTTTTGTCCATTTGACACGCTTCTGCTGGGATAAAATTGAAATCCAAAAGAATAAAAATTAGAATGCGTTTTAAAAAAGTGTTTCTTCACGCTCTATATGCATTATTTTTTATTTCATGCATATTCGGAATTCTATCATTTAGATTTCAGTCATTTAAGCTATGTTCATGTACCAAACCTTGTGTGTCTGACTATCAGTCGTCCTCTAGTCAGTGCATGACAGCAGAACAGACACATTGGAGGAGGATGTGATGTTCTGTGAAGCACACAAGCCTTTAGATGCCGGGGGAACAAGACAAGACTGAGAGCCAATACGAGTCAGGGCCACTGGCGCTGGAGTGATTCGAGCTGCTCCAGCTGTCAAGGTCTCCGACCAACATTAATGTATGAATGTATGTGTGTGTGTGTGTGTGTGTGTGTGTGTGTGTGTGTGTGTGTGTGTGTGTGTGTGTGTGTGTGTGTGTGTGTGTGTGTGATGGGATCTGACTGTCACCTCTTCTGCGTTGAGGCTTTGAAGTCATAGCGTGCTGAACCGTTTTTGCATTACAAAGTCTTCCTCCTCACCACCTGATCTTCCCTCGCAACCGGTTCAAGAAACTCAGCTGCAGCATCACAAACCTCAAAACCAGAGCCGCAGTACGCTGAGAATAATTATTACAACCATTGATAAATAAACCATGAGACTCCTCTCATCCCGCAGAGGGTCGGACCCTCCCTTTGCACTCAGCACAGAGTACTACATAATATATCAGAAAGCTTCAGCGCTAAATAACGGCTGCAGATTTTTATCTGTATGACTGTTTTGGATCATATTTATTGAATTTATTAATTGTGTAGTGATTTCCGGAAAATATTCACAGTTTAGAAGCGAGCTGTTTGTCACCTTTGGCTTATAAATGATGATTAAAAAGCTACAACATGATGTACTTCTCTCAAATAAAAAGTTGAATTCATAAGTAATAAAAACTAATACTTGCTCTAAACAGGAATTCTGCTACAGTCTTGGTCTGGAGTGGACACTAGCCTAAGGTTGCTAATGTTAGCTACTTTAAAGTAAATTAATTACTTTTCTCTAATGCATTAAACCATGTTTGAATTGTTGTTGTTGTCATTAGTGTGTTAATTACCTGACCATCAGCACAGTCCTCACACTTCTACTCTTTTATACCACCATGACTGTTCTTCACACTCTGACAATGCTGATGATTTCCCGAAATTATGAGATAGCTTAAAAAACGAGTGCACAACGTGTTACCGTCACAAACTGTGATGTATATTGTCAGTAAGGGCAGCTGGGGAGATCAGGATCAATGCCGACTCGCTGACGCAGGGCTTTATAACCCACTTCCTGTCACCGATAATTGGTTTGAAAGAGCTCTTAATATAGCCGACCCTCCATGAGAACTCACAAATAAAGGGAACAAGGGAAGGGAGAGGGTTAAGGGGTCAGATTGGAATTGGGCCTTTGTCTCCCGTTTGTTGCTGGACTGAGCGTGCAGCTAATTGTATCCATAGCTCTTTTTTTATTTTTACCAAATTCTGTATTATATCTTTTCTACAGTAAGATGCCATATTTCACTTTATCCAGCTAGCTTACCCACTGTGGGAAGGAATCTCACTTTCAATCTTAATGCGCTTTTGAACATCTGAGACCGGCTTTATTTCAACGCACTAGTGATTGTGAGTCATGCAACCCACTGACCATGTCAACACGTATATGTGCATAACGCATGTGCGCCACATGTGTTCGTGACTGCCTGGTGAGGGAGGCTAATCGAAGTTGGTAGAAGGAGGGTGGGCTTCTTATCTTGTCTTTTTCTCTCTGCTCTTCGCTCCTTGGCTGCAGCTGGACTTTCACTCAGGTTTCAGAGGCGGGGAATCCAAGTATTAGATGGGTTGCATAACGAGGAGATTCATGTCTTTTGTGGGGAAAGTTCTCATTCAAAGTCAAGATCGAGTTTTTCTCCCCCTCGACCCCTCGTGATGAACTTTGCGGCTGAATACAAAGATGGATGAATCTATGGGGGAAGAAGGGTTGGTGGGGGCAATTCTGGGAAGGGTTTGATGGTTCGATTCAGCTCAGTGGGGAAAACAAAGATGAGGGGAGCGAGGGAGGGAGAGAGAAAAGAGCAATAGAGCCGACAGAAAACAGAGAGGGGAGAGAGAAAAAACAGCAACACAGCTCATTGTCTCTATCCTGCCCCTGCCATCAATCTCCTGAACGTCAACTGCCTTACTCACACACACACACACACACACACACACACACACACACACACACACACACACACACACACACACACACACACACACACACACACACACACACACACACACACACACACACACACACACACACACACACACACACACACACACACACACACACACACACACACACACACACACACAGCCTGCCTTTGCATACGTGTTTTGTATTGTGTGAGTGTGTGTTGTGTATATGGATAGAAGTGGCACGCGGCGTGGCTGCTGGGTTGAGCTGTGTGTGTGTACAGTATACATGTGTTTTATTAAGAGTACACAGTGTCTTCTAGGCAACCAAGTCGGAGCGCCTCACAGCAATAACAGCTTTATTAAACAGAGCAGAACAGACAGAGCTGTTACTCAGCGTCTACGTCACGAGAGGAGGAACACATAGGATTGTTGTGGATTGATTAGATGTTCTTTATTCTGTAATCAAACATTAGAGTAGTCATATTACATTTTATTTTAATGTGGTTAGTTTAGTTTATGTTGCCAGGGCCCCGGTTTGAATTTCATTTTCTATTGGTGCCATGAATAAACCTTAGAGAATAGAGTGAGCACTTTAACAGGAATTCCCCAAAAGTGCCAGTCATCTGAAGAGGGGCATGAATCAGGGGCATGAATCATGTGAAAGAATTATTCATTCAAAGATACAAATCAGTGCCTGTCAATGCAGTGATTGACACTGCGACAGGAAATGTTGGAAAGACCCAGCAAAGGCAAGGAAGAAGAACATCTCGGCCATATCAAGCGTTAGGAGAAGTAGGGATGGGTATGATACTGACATTGATGAGATGAAACGATTCAATAAACACTCAATTCTGGAAATCAAGATTTTATGCCACCAATTTATTTGATGCTCCATCTACAAACCTCAGACATCTGCACACCTTGGCGTGTTTGAGCTGGAAACACTTACTGCACCGTATTTACATTTGAGAGTGGCAGTATTAAATAGTAACGTAGTGAATAATTGCACAAAGCTAATATGGTGCTCCGTGCTAATTGAAGAACCGGTGGATACTCTGTATACTTGACACATGCTGGAAGATGAGACTTTCACAAGATACCTGAATCAAATTGTATTTGTTAATAATACCTCTTGGCATTATTCTGAACCAGTCTGGAGTACCAGATGGTCGGGTGTTCTCACATCAGCTTGGAGTAAGAGCTATTAAGATGGTTACCAGAAAGGATGTGTGCCAACAGATGTGCTCAAATCCTCTTCTTTTGATGAGCCTTTACTTTGTAGAATCATTTCTGTATCACATTGCCCTATTTCAACTAAATAAACCTACCGTAGAATAAAAAAAAAAAGAATGTATAACACTATCAATAAATACTTTCTGTATACATCCACTGCATTGTTTTACAAGACACCTTCTTCCCTTCTTGTACTTGGAGCAGCACTGTGCTTTCATCACCGTTTGACCCAGGTCTGACAGCTATCAGAGGTGTTTATCCACATTGGTCTCCCATGGCCAGCCAACTGTCCATCACCCAACCACGGACAGTCTCTGCTATACCCACGTATGGTTATTGGAGACCAAATCTAACAAACATAATTTAGGTAACTTAACATTAAATGCGGCAAATACACTGACTGATTCATTTTCGTTAGCAGTAAGAGATTGTGGGAAGATAATCTCCTGCCTAGGTGAAATTACCTTCTAAAGCCGGAACAACTCTAAAAACAACTATACACATTTTGTTTAAAAGCTTTGAGCTTCTTTGCGGCCACATTTAGACTCAAGGTTCATGAACACAACAAAGTTGGAACTTCCTACTTGGGAGATCATCCAAGGATTTAATACCTACTTCCTGACCCGACAGAGTATATTCTGTATATATCCTTGTCTGGGTTAGGGTTAGGGTTAGATGGGTAGCTACAGTACATACATTTAAACTATAACGGGCATATTTTAATTAAAATGTATCTCAAGGTTCATAACACACAATTGTTATTAGTTGTTATCTGTTTTATAATGAGAAACGTTATCTGTTATCCAAGACATGTCTGGCCATTAACTGATCCATTTAATAAGGTCGGAGCATAGGGTCGATACAGATCCAGTACATTAGATCAGTGCATCGATACCCACCTGTCTCTCTCTGAGAAACACACACGCACGCACGCACACACACACACACACACACACACACACACACACACACACACACACACACACACACACACACACACACACACACACACACACACACACACACACACACACACACACACACACACACACACACACACACACACACACACACACACACACACACACACACACACACACACACACACACGTCCTGCTTGCACTGCTGTCCCTATGTCCTTGTACTCACTAAAGACACACTGACTCACTTTCATACACGTTGATGTGCATGTCGGCATCGAAACACACACCGAACCAAACGCTACCTGCCGGCATGTTAATAGGCTCTCAGTGTGCGTCGTACTGTCCCGCTCGGTAAAAGGAGACGAAGGCAGGAAACGGGTGCATCAGAGCGAAGCAAGAGCAAGTGAGCGCGGGGCAGAAAGGCCTCTGGAGTCAGAGTCAGAGGTGCCAAACGTCCACCCTGCAAGATCACAGGGTGGCATTGTGAAGAGCTGGGCCGTTATAGAAGAGGAGGGAGAACATACAGAAAGGCATGAAAAGAGAGAGAGGAACCCTTTGAAATACAGCTGGGGGAAGAAAGAGTGGGAAAGATCCAACATTATAATCACACGCTGCAGGGACTCAGGATCCAACCATGACCCAGCTGGCATTGTTTCTACTGCCCTCATATATCCATGCCCCAGGACAGAGGAACACATAGACACAACCTTGGCTCTGTGAAGAAGAAACAAGCAGCTGATGATTATATACTGGGCATCTTTTCTTAAAGAGGCCCTATTGTTCCCTTTCCTGTAGTGCAGGGGTGTCTAACTCAATTTCATCGCGGGCCACATCAGCGTTATGGTTGCACTCAAAGGGCCGGTTGTAACTATATAAAATATACATATATATAAATATATAATATATATAAAATAATGTGTTATATTACATTATTGCCTCTGAATTGGATTATTATCGACTTAGTAATTAACTACGTCTGAAAGCAAATAATTGCAAGTCTCTTCAGTGTGCATGTCACAAAGCGAGATGCATTGTGGGACATGTAGTTTATGGGCAACCTGATTCTGTAAAGCGGCATTTAATCGTATAATAAACGTATTACATTCTTTGCAAGCTCTTGCGGGGCCGCATAAAATGAAGTCGCGGGCCGGATGTGGCCCCCGGGCCTTGAGTTTGACACCCCTGCTGTAGTGTTATATAGGTTTTTGTGCATGTAAATGGTCTGCAAAGGCTAAATTCACAAAGTTCCCCCCCGAATCCCCTGCCTGAAGCGCCTTGATTGGAATCCTTTGTTTACTTCCGTGACATTGTGAGATCATTACTTAACATTCATGCTTCTATTGGCTCGTGCTCCAACACATCAAACGTGATGGGGTGGGACATCTCTATGTGGTTGGATCCCTTCGAATGTTACCACAAGGGTCATGCCACTAATCAGGACCGCAATGCATTAGTATTACCATCTGTAATAAGAGATGTGCACCATTGTAGTCGACTACAGGCCAGTAGCTTATGACTGGCAGAAACAGAGAACAACCATCTGTTGCTTCACACCTCAAAGGATCCCAAAAATATGATTTGCAGTTTCAGATTGAAATCCCAGAGCACCAGTACTCTGCTGCAAAAATAAAGGCAATATATTTAAAGCAAATCCTATCTTATGTATTTAATAAGTGAGGTTATTGTAAAGGCCATTTTCTTTTACATTAAACACAAGACAAGGAAGACGTTCTGAGAACAACTTCTTGTGGGGAAAACAATTATAAACTGGTCTGAAGAGTCTCATATACAACGTAAATTCTCACACTGTAGTTAATTATTTTGTTGAGTCTTAAGAAAGTGGAAAAATAAGCACACTTCAAAGCTCTCTTCATCAACCTTGTGTTGCTGTGGGCTTGAAGTAAACATGGCAGCATTCGTTAGAGACTTAAGTTGCGTTGGAGGAAGATGTCAGCAGGTTAAACCTCGTCATACTGTTGCTGTGACTTTTAAAGAAAAATGTAGATGATGTATTTAAACAGGAGACCATGTGATATTGCCCCCACATGTAGGTAATCATTACACGCCTCTCAAAGTCACCCACTCAGTTCACGGCTGTAGCCTTTCCACTGATGACGGCGGCGGGGCTCGGCCCTTTCAGTGCTGTAAACGATAGAGCTGTGCTTTCATCTCTGGAGAGAAAATGAAAAAAGGGAGGAGAGACCGAGGTGGAGGATGGCAGAGGTAATCTCTGAGGAATAACGTATGCCATGTTGGCCTCGGGTGCTGTATGACTTCTTGTGGTAATCGCTGTAATGAAGCACGTAGCTGGTTGAGAGCAAAAGAGTGCGTTTTCACTTCTTACAGTCCGGAGGGGCCAGGAGAGCCTCAGGAAATGAGCCAGGAGATAGAGTGGATGGAGTGTGATTGGGAAGGAGGAGGAGGGGGTGGATGAAGCGGGATGAGTGATATTTTGGGTAGAGGAGCAGAGAGCAGGATTGGGGAAGGGGAGCTTAGTCGGAGCTGTGTGAGTGTGTGATAAATGCCTCATTTCTGTGCTGCCAATGAGAGGAGCAACGAGAAAATGGATGTTCCTGTGTCTCTAATTGTATCCAGTCCAAGGCCACATTTGGCCATCCATCAGTGGACAGTGTGGACACTCTCTACTACAGCTGGTCTTTTTTTATGGAAATACATCTTTTATTAGCCATGTAGGGATGCAGACTGTGTATAGGTACTCCACGCACAATTTAATCATAACGTCCACTCCGATTTTTTCGTCAACGGATAATTATGTCCTTGAGCACGAATGTAGGCGGATGGTGTGTTCTGTTTCTGTAGCATTTTTATTCAAATATGGTCACCATAAACAGCCAGATAAAAGCATAGTCTTTTAATAGGCATGTTGTGGCACCTTTTTCCGTTAAAGGCCTCATGCAGGAAGCTTTACACGATTACAAACTATTTGGTTAATAACCATTCATTTCTGGAATTCACAAATGTGTCCTTATTGTAGCTCTTGTCTCTGTGTCATTCTTACACCTCTAATAACTAACAATCATAATAATAATAGCTTAGCACAGCAGGGAAAGAACAGATCTTGTTTATTAAGAACATTTGGTGCATCTAGAGTTGACTCTTTTTAACTGAGAATAAGAGAAAATATGATAAAGATATGAGAGAATGGTGCTGTATGAGGCCCGGTGAGTACAGATATGACCTGACTGCAGCACGGTGTCAGCTCAGCACACACCACAGCACCTTGATGTCCTCCCAGTGCAGACTCCAGGCAGGAGACTGGAACTCGGAATCTCTTTGATCCAACCGACGTTTCAATCCACATGCATTTTCTCTTTGTGCGACCCTTCCTCCTTTTTCTGGCAGCATGTGCACCAATGTTTGTTTGCATGTGGGAGTGCTTTTGGATTATCCTGTTTTAGACCAGCTAGGAAAAGATCCGAATATTGGCTGAGGTTGTATCCCCCTCTCTCTTAAAACACAAGGAAAATAGCAACCGTGGAGGAGGGGAGCTGATGAGAATAGCTCAGTAGGCAATGGCTGACTCACAAGGCAATGCTGGGAGTCAGGAAGGCATCCATTCCAGTGTACATCAAATCAACTAGCTGTTGTGTAACTCCGTCAGTACCCGTAAATCAAACAGTTTCTCGCTGCACTAGCTACGATGAGTATGACTTTAGTGCAAATGTCTCTTTTGTGGCTGCATATTAAGATGGCGGCGACATCACAGGTGCCATTTATCACTGTTGACAGCATTAGCCAGTGTCTTTAGGACCGGGCAGGCAGGCCAAGGTCGCTTTGCTTTGATGAAGCTTGGTCAGCTAACAAACCCGGCTCATTCATCATGCCAGTCAAGGAGCGTAGGCTGTCACTGCTCTTGTTTTCTTAACGAAATGGAACACGAGCATGAACCAGACATGTGAATCAGAGTCTGATTAACATATCAGCTACCCAACCGGTTACTCATGCACCTGCAGCTCTAGCTTAAAAATACATGCAGTTATTGCAAAAGAGAGATAAAAAGGAAAATATATGGTATTGAATTAGCTGGAGAAAAGAAAAATCAATGTGCAGAAGCATCCTGGTTAAGGAGTATATTGTTTGTGTTTGCACTTGTCATTTATTCCGGTTTGAAAAACCTGGATAGGCTCCCAGTTTATGGGAAATTTGAGTGATAAGTGAATAATATTCTATTTGCTGAAATGAAAGTACAAGCTGACTCTGGTAATGCGTTTGTCCTCCACTTAGATGGAAAGTCAACAGCAGTGTGTCCTGGCAACCAGAAACCAAACTAAAAGTCACAAAATACCAAAAATACACAACCAATTCAGGCAGAGGTACACCATCAACCCCCTTGTTCTGAAAGGTCTGAATGGATTTTGTAGATGACGGCCTCAGTTTGCCATCGTAAATAGTGGTCTCAAAGCAAGAACATGTTATAGCAGCATCAATTAAACTGACAGATTTCTTTGTTGGGCTTTTCTTTAAGATGATTCCAAACTTCCTAACTGGGGGCCATCCACTGTAGGAAAAACATTTACTATTGATATTCAGCTCACACATATCTACTTCCAAACTGAACTACAGCATCAAGGTTTGTTAATGCTCAAACAATTCTCCAAACTAAGTATTGGTACACATTTGTATGCTGAGTGGGCAGGGCCAAACCAAAATCAGCCGTTTCTCTTATCTTTGCTATATTGTGTAATCATTCCAGCGCAAAACCAATCAAGTTACTTGTTTGCAAACTTTGAACATGCAATGTTTGTCACCATCTCCCTATGGTTGTATTTGGAGTGTATCCAAAAACAAAAAGAAAGCAAACAAGATAAAGATTCATATTTTTTTCCACCAAAATATTTTAAGACATTTTGAAAGCCTTATTTTATAGCAAGCTTCAGGTCCTTGTTGGCTGCCCGGCTTCACATTTCTGGATTGTTGGACGTTCTCTGCCTTTCTTGGAACTCAAGTTATTTGGGGGGCACACAAAAATAGGAATGGCGTTTTTCGGAAGGACGTGACGGAAAGCTTTACTGTAAATAGACTCAAAGAAACACTGAGACCCACCCAGCCTTTGGGAGATAACAAAGTGTATACTCTGAAAACTAAGTGCCATGAAATAAATAAAGGGGTTTAAAAAGATTTGGGCACACGGTGCTAGACCTTTGTGGTTTTGCAACAATGCAACTGTGCAGATTTAGCCAGCTACAACATATGTAACAGTCATAAAGCCTCAGGTTAATTTGGTCAATTACACATTTTTCACATCCTGTCTTCGCTTCATTTTGGACTGATTGCTTCTGCTTTTTCTAATCCAAAACTTTAGAATCACGGAACAGGGAGATGAAAAATCAGGTGCTTCTTGTTTAATGTACATTTCCATAACATACTAGTGTGTTAAGAATGTCACGAGGCTCAGGACCCAAACGCACAACACCAGAAACAGATCAGAATGAACAAGGTCTTTTAATTAAGGTCAAAACACAAAACGCTCACTTGGACAAAGACAAAGGGAGACGCAGACTATATATATATATATATATATATATATATATGCAGTTGTGTGGATAGAGCGCTCCTCTGTTTTCATTTAAAAAGCTCCTTATATCCGTTAGCGTAGCTAGCTAGCACCCGATGCTAACAACAACAATGCACGTAAGGTCTCTCTCTCGCTCGGGCCACACGTATGGGCCACACATACACACACCCTCCCGGTCCTCCCGATGGCCAGTCGGTGCCTGCCGGTGAGCGTGGAAGTGTGGTCTGCTGCAAGCAGGCGGCTGGAGCGGGGCTGTCAGCATCAGCTTGTAGATGGTATTTTAAACTCGATGCGCTCTGAAGCTACGGGGCGGCCGAGGAAAAAAATACACATGCGTTAATCGCGTTAAAATAATTAGTGGCTTTCTTTTTTTTTTTGCGTTAACGCGTTAACTTGACAGCCCTAATGATTACATTCTCTTCCCCAACCCTTCACCCTACCAGAACGCCAGTCAATGTGAGGGTTATGTATTTTCAACCATGGGAAGCCTAAAATCATAGGGTGTTGTGCGGAGTCGAATAAATGGAATGTCATAAATTCTGTGTGGTTGTGATTTATGATAACCTGGACGGGTTTTGTGTGGTGAGTGATTTGAAACAATAATCTTCCATCAAGGGCGCTGGCATTTAAAGGTTTAGCTAAGGGCATGGTGACAATGTTCAAGCTTTTGGCAAAATTCCAGTCCATAAAACTTTCGTCTGCTCCTGAATCAATGAGAACATTCTGTGTTTAGTTTTGCTTACCTAATTTTACTTGGATAGGAGTCAGCGTACGAGAAGAGTAGTCAAAAGTTAGTCGGCTCACCAGCGCCCTCCTCTTGCCTAGGGTGCCCAGTCTTTTAGTGAGCAAGCGGCCATCAGGTGTCCACGATGCCCGCAGTAGAAACACAGGCCCTGGCGGAGGCGCCGTTCCCGCTCCTCCAGTGAAAGTCTTGCTCGGCCAAGTTGCATCGGTTCCTCTGATGTGGTGGATGGCGTTGTCAAAGGAGGCTTGATCCAGACCCCTGGAAAAGAATCCTCCCCCATCCGGATGCCACGATGCCTTTTTGTCTATCCCAGAGCCTATTATCTATTCGTATAGCCAGAGCAATCACAGAATCTACATCTAATGGGACTAAAGGCCCTGTCACACTGTCCCGAAATTGACACCCGATGGACACACGATAAAGGAAATGTTCAAATTCGGCTGTGATCGTAGCAACATCGGGCCATTCGTGAGATCATCTCAGCCATCGTATGACCGCCGGTGGAGTTTCTCAGACTCCGGCAGCAACTTCGTGAGCGGCAACTTCGTAAGGCACTCGTGAGGGCATCTTGTCAAATCGTGTCATCTTCGTGTTATCATCGGTGCATTCACATTCACTCTGATCGGGGCGAATGCCCGATGGCACCGATGATAACAAGATGCCCTCACGATGGCCTTACGAAGGGCAAAATTGACACACAAATTCAACACGAAAATGAACCTTCGCAAGGTCCTTCGGCAATTTTTTGGCATGCCAAAGATTTTTCCACCGCTCACGAAGTTGCTGCCGGAGCCTGAGAAACTCCACCGGTGGTCATACGAAGGCTTAAGATGCCCTCACGAATGGCCCGATGTTGCTACGATCATAGCCGAATTTGAACATTTCCTTTATCGTGTGTCCATCGGGTTGTTTTATTGCACAACAAAATCATGTAAACATATTATGTAAATAACCCAATTTGTGTTCTGTGAAACTGAAAAGGATATAATATATTATTTTGAAGGCGAGTTGACAGGAAGTTGTTGTTGCTATGGAAACAACAACATGACGGAGAAAACGTAATATCTTCTACATATAAAGACGGATAAAGTAAAGAACAAAGTCTGAAGATATCAGTACAGTATCATAGTACTGTAACATAATTGTTTGTGTTAAATAAATGCGTTAAATGTAATGTAAATGTTGCCTTCGTGTGTGGTTCGGGGCCATCTTCGTGCGAAATTCACAATTCAATATCCGTGTGTCCATCGGGTGTCAATTTCGGGACAGTGTGACAGGGGCTTTAGTGATCTTTGACAAGGCCTGAAAGTCCATTTACAAAAGGCGTCCAGCAAGGCCAGATCATTCCAGCCACTGTCTGCTGCTATTGTCCTAAACTCTATGGCATAATCAGACACTCTTTGATTTCTTTGCTTGAGTTGAACTAGAGCTTTAGCTGCTTCTCTCCCTGGCGCTGTACGATCAAAAATCTTTCTAAGGGGATCAGTAAACAGTCCGAGTGATCTGCAAAGGGGAGAGTCTCGAGCCCATTCTGCTGTAGCCCACGCTGCTGCTCTACCAGTCAAGTGTGTTATCATGAAAGCTATCCTAGACTGGACTGTTGGAAAAGCAGAAGGCTGATGTTGATAATGCAGGTCGCATTGGACTAAAAAAGGCCGACAGTCACCTGAGTCACCGGAGAATTTCTCTGGAGATGCGAGACGAGAGCATGAGGAAGGAGTAGGTCCTTGGATCACAGGATTCACAGCCTCAGGCAGGGGTGCAGCCGCGGAAACAGTTTGAGATCCAGCTTCCAGGTGGGCAAGGACACGAACAAGCTGATCTGCCAGGTGGTTTACTTGGCTGTTCACAGATGTTTGGAAGTTTTCTTGACGACCACTCAAGTCTCTCACTCACTGGTCAATTGATTTCAGCTGATCGTCATGCTGAGACAAAAGCGTGCCTTGTGAGCGCAGAGCTGCTCTGAACCTGGCTGGTTCGGCTGGGTCCATTCTTTGGTCAGTTCGTACTGTTAAGAATGTCACGAGGCTCAGGACCCAAACGCACAACACCAGAAACAGATCAGAATTAACAAGGTCTTTTAATTAAGGTCAAAACACAAAACGCTCACTTGGAGGATCAAAACTCTAAACAAAAAAACATCTACATGGACTATCAAAAATATACTTTACACGATCAAGGGATGACTGGCAGGCTTGACGAGACAAGACGAACTGACACAAGACAAAGGGAGACGCAGACTATATATACACACTAGGTAAGGGGACACAGGTGGCAACAATTAAGGGAGGGGCTGACAATCACACTGGCGGGAAAAACACACCAGGGCAGGAATGCTCTGAAACGAGAGGGAAAGGTTACTACAAAATAAAGCAGGAAATCACAAGACAAGGCAAAAGACAGAAGGACTGAACTAAATAAATTAACTTAACACAACTGTCTAGACACCACATAGTGTGAATATAATAATATACTGAATGTGATAATGTGCTCTCTCTGAAGTATGTACAATTATCCATGAGTCATCTTTCAATTTCACATAGAATAACACGCTGTCCCTTACTCTGCATGCCTCCTGTCTTGCTCTGTGCCCACTTTGCTTTTAAATATTTAAAAGTGTGTGTGCCAGAAATCCGACTGCTCTCAGTCTACTGCGGCTTTATTCCTTTTTGTTTATTGCGAATGATGGTCTGTTTGATGTTTTTAGCACTCCGGCACTGTCACTGATAGTTGACCCCTGCCAGGATTACTATGAAGTGTTATTCATTTTTTGGCAGGAACATTCAATTGAATGGAAATAATCTGGAGTTTTAATAATTAATGAGAGAATGTCTCTGTCTATCCTCAGGTTGAGGTGATGCAGTCTCTGTTTGGCGGAGGGGAGATGGGGCTGCTGGGAGGAGGCGGCGACGCAGGAGGCCTGAAGGAGGACGGCTGCGGCAGCGTGGTGTGGCACTCCTCCCCCCTCCCCCCCGACGATGTCTACTCCTCCTCCCACTTCGCCCTTATTGCCGCCTATCAGGACATCAAGACCAGGCTGGTGTGCCTGGAACGTGAGAACACCAGCATCAAGAGGAAGCTCAAAATCTATGAGATCAAGGTGAAGAGTTTTACTTCTAAAGTCAAATATGGGGAGATTTGTCAAAACCAATGGTATTGCATTTATTGTCCTTGTAGGTATCAGACTAAAGGTCTCCAGTACAGAAAAGGATAAGGCCAGATTGTCTTTTGATTTATTCGTTTTTAGAAAAAAGGAGTGGGCTATCCAGCCAGAGCATTAAGGCGGTGAGGTTGTACACAAAGATCAAAGCAGAGGTGGCTTTGCTGGGCTTTGATCCGGGACCAGCGGGGGAATAAACAGGAAAAATCATTCCACTAAATCAAGGCAGAGGGCTACTGAAGGTGTACCTAATGCTTGAGTAAAAAATATATATTGAGTAACAACCGTAAAGTGCAGTGGGAGCAAACTGAGGGGCTATAAAATCAGGATTTCGCACACTCAAACCCTTTCTGAAACTGCACTTATATCCCACAGCAGCTAATAGTCGAGTTAACATAGCCCTTCAAGGTAACCAATGACCCTTTGTACACCTGGTATCAACATGCAATCTGTATATGCATACAGTATCGGGATAATGAAGAGAGGTCACAGGCTTTTACATGTATGCTGTTCCCTGACTATTGCCTGCATCACATTGGATCTCGGTGTGCAGATGATGCAAGCAGAGCCGGCAGATTGTCAACAAACATTGCATGTCCTGGTAATGCTGCTGTATGGGCTCCATCCAATGTTGAGCAGTTAAAGTTCAAGTTATTCCCATGTCATGGCCATTTCTACTGATCATAATTCCATTGTTGAGGTCTACTAGAATAGATTTATATTGTGCAATTTTCCAAACTCACATTGGTTTCTCATACAGCAGCTCTGTAAAGTGTGTACAGTGTGAGAAAAAGGTTTTAGAGAGTACTTGTCCATGGAAAAGTGAGTTTGGCAATTTACTTGTCCGAATACATTCTTCACTTGTCCAGAATGGACACAAATTGGGGCCACTGGAATCTTCTTCTTCGTCATCGTATTTTACACTTTCCCACGGTTTTTACAACACCGCTAACGTAAGTGAGCGGTAAGATTTTACTGCATCACACATAGGGTTGGGTATCGTTTGGATTTGAATGATTCCGGTTATGCTTTTCGATTCTGGTTATTTTCGGTTCTCGATTCCGGTTCTTTGAGAGGGTAAAAATAAGTCCCATGACAAACTGGGAGAAAAATATATTTATGAAAGCATTAAGTCAAATCTGTATTCCTATTTACAAATCACTTCATACTGTTTAATTTCTTACGGTTATTGAATACAATTATATAAAAATAATCTCTGCATTGTTTAGTTAGTTCTAAGTGGTGCAGTTTGAGAATGTACAGTTGGTCCAGTCTCCTCTGATGTTACACTGCAACCTGCCTGTGAGACACAGTCCAACCACACATGTCCAACAACACATAGGCCTAATAATAATAATAATAATAATAATAATAATAATAATAATAATAATAATAATAATAATAATAATACATTATTATTATCTCAAAAAGAGAGATGCCTGGACTCAGATTTGAACTTCAACGCCCATTTAAACAAAGTGACCAAAATAGCTTTCTTTCATCTCAGAAACAGAGCGAAGGTAAGACCATTCATAAATCACAATGATGCAGAGAAGCTAATTCATGCTTTTATATCTAGTCGACTAGACACCGCAATGCACTATTCACTGGTCTCCCCAAGAAAGCTATTGGAAGACTCCAGCTCATTCAAAACTCTGCAGCGAGACTACTAACGAATACCAAAAGGAGGGAACACATTAGTCCTGTCTTAGCTACTCCACACTGGCTTCCTGTAACTTTTAGAATTGATTTGAAGGTGCTTCTCCTCATATACAAAGCTCTAAATGGACAAGGACCCAGCTACATTGCTGACTCTCTAATGAACTACACACCTGCCAGAACACTGCGATCATCAGATGCAGGTCTAGAGGTCACCAGAAAGAGTCATAAGAAGATCGGTGATGCAGCCTTTGTAAACTACGCCCCAAAACTGTGGAACATGTTACCCAACAATATTAGGGAAGCCAATACATTAGGCATTTTTAAAAAGGCAGCTTAAAACCCATCTCTTTACCAAAGCATTTGACTGATTTTACACTATTATACTGCACTATTCTCTGTGATTGACATTGCACTATTTCTCTATGTTTTATTCCCCATGTTTTTATTTTTAATTATTTGATCCCACTTTATGCTTTGCTCTTGCTGCTTGTTTTACACTGATTTTATGTCTTGTTTTTTACTGATGTAAAGCACTTTGAACTGCAATCCCCTGTATGAAAGGTGCTATACAAATAAAGTTATTATTATTATATTTGGGTCATTCCAGAATTGGAGGACAATTTAGACAGCAAAATTTTTGAAAAATGAAAAACTGTTTAAAATCCAAGATATTTCAATTATCTTTACAAATTACAAAGAAAAGGAGCTGATATTTGCATTAGAAAAAGTTGCAGCTAGGAAATGTGTGGCATTTTCAACAACTTAAAAAACATTATTTGTTATCAAGCGTTGCAGCTATGAATCATTCTGAGTCATTAATCCTGAACGTCCGTTCTTTTTCATTTATTTACTTCAAGGCTGTTCAAAATGTGCGCTGTGTCTTATCCCCTTTGCCCTATGGTGAATGTTGTTGGTGGATCTTTTTAATAAGAAACATGGCCAAACTGTGCAGTGTACACCCTGTTTCCTTTTTCAGATAAATCAAATGTTGCCATGCATTCCAGCTGATACTGCACTCATGATGACCAACTAGCTTTGTTTCTTCTTGATTGATTTGATCTCGGGTTTAAACCCACTGACACTGCCAATATTGGTTTTGATTGATTGTGTTAACATTATTGGTGACATCAATAGGAGTCAGCTGGGAAATATATACTGTGATGTTGCTACTGAAGCACTCCGGTCGCTTTAGAGAAGTGAGGAGTCCGCAGTCTATGACAGTAAAAAACAGTCAATAATGTATCAAAACATGTGAATAACTGCCACCACGAGAGGCAATTGAGCCAACAGTCAAAAATGAGTTTAAAAAAGATTATGCTGATGGTGTCTAGTAGCATGCAAGATTAGCATGGACAGACACACACAACTAACCACAAGGGTTAAGCCTGGCAGAAATAATGAGCCAAACAAGTATTTTTCAATGTTCAAAATTACGTTACGGATGTAATATAAAATAACAGTATCAGCTGAGCTTCTTGCCCAACAAAATCAGTGGCTCTGTAAAGATTTCTCCATGGCCAGGCCTGCTTGGTTGGTGGTGGAAATCAGACCCCTTTTCGGTTGGATGGAAGAGCAGGTGATGCAGAAAACCAGATCCTAGCAGTAGCCGGGCCAATAAACACATATATAGGGGTGGCATAAGGGAATAGCGTGGGAGGACAGAAAGTGAGGCAAATATAAGAGGAACTGGAGGTAAGTAGGCAGAAATGCAGCGCAAGACACAGACAAATAAATGAGGGACTAAAGGGCGATAATAAGGTAAAAGCAAGGGAGACATAAATTGCCTTGATTAGGAACAAAGGAGGATTAAAGATTTTTAAAAATCCTGGATATTCTCATTATTATCATGAGTGTGCTGTTCTAAAATAATATAGTGTGATGTAGCTTCTGTTTTGCTTCAGGTGCTTGAGGTCTTTTAACGAGCCTTGCCTTTCTCAATGATGAGAGTTGTTTCTTGAAGATAAAGGAAATGCTTCAAAAGACAAAAGTTATCAAAGAGGCTGCAGGAATCAAAATGCTGAGGAAGAATTCCAAAAAAAGCGCTAGCTGTTGCTCTATTATGTTCTACGCGGGATACTGTTGGTAGGAAACTCAAAATCCTCTGTGATGTAAGAGTCGACCGTCGTTGCAAACTTTGATTTTAGCAGACTTGCATGAAAGATTGATGATTATTTTTTGTGGAGTTCATAAAAGGTATTTTATGGTTGATTTGTTTTTCAGTCGAGAAACTGATGGAAATGCAGTTTGACTTTTCCTCTCCAGGCATATGTGTATGCTGCATCCTTTTAGTGAGCAGCTGTTACTGATGGCTGCAGGCTGCCACATCGCTGTTGATTTAGTCGCAAGCAGCACTTTGTTCGACGCCCATTCCCGGAGAGACAGGTGTTAATTTTGGGGAGAGCAGGTGCGGATGTTGGCTGTTTGGAGTACTCACACCTGTGCTCAGTAAATACAACATGTGACATTTATTTCATATTTTGGATTTCGATCAATTGAAAAATAATCACAACATTGACTGCTGACATCCCTACTTTGAAAGGCCCTTTGTCCAATTGCAAAATTCTATATTCTTGTCTATTATTTCAAGCCTTTTTTATTTTGTATAGAAGAGGTGTTGTTGCAGGCTTTCTCTAAATACAAGATGCCCATGTATCTACTGTAATGATGCAGATGGAAGTGCTTCCTGTTCTCTGAACATCGGTTGAAGTGATGTTGTTAGCGCTCCTGATGCTCGGCAGTATGAGGATTCTTGGGACCCCTGGGGGGGTTTGCCCTTGTTTCGAACATTTACTGTTAAACTGAGCAGAGAGAGGTGTTCTGCTAAATGGAAAAGAGTTGTTTGCTCCTCAAATAGACATTGCACCAGCGGCAATGACTTCATACATAAAATGAAAAACCCTCCCTGCTTACGGTAGGCACTCTAAATGTAAATTAGTTCATTTAGGTTGAACCACATGCAGTTATATAACTCGTCTTGTGTGTTTCTATCGCAGCCTGCTAGCAGACAACGGTTAAACACTATAACCGGGACAAATTGCCTACTTCACAAGTAACAGTAAATGTGGTACAAAATGCAGTTATGCATAATCGTTGCAGCATATAATGCAATTACTTCTGCATAATTTAAATGTCCACATGTAATGTTTGCATCATAATGTATTTCTCTGCATTACCATATACAACAGTAAATATGTTTACTCCTGTGAATAAGGCTATAACATTTAAATTAATTTTTTTCTTAAAGGATTACATTAGCGATATTCCTTGTGTTTGTTATTGTCAAAAAAAACATTAAAGGAACAAAACTAACAGTGAACTGATTCCACTAACTATGGTGTCTATCAAAGCCTCACATATTGTATTCCTCTTTGGTTGTCCAACAACTATTACATACACACTAAAGAACCACACTGTTGCATTGGGTGACAAGGGCAGTGGTGGCGAAGTGGATAGGGACTTTGCTTGGAAACTGGAAGGTCATCAGTTCAAGTCCCGGCAAGTCCAAGTGCTACCGAGGTGTCCCTGAGCAAGGCACCGTTCCGGCTACACTGCTCCCTGGGCGCAGTTCAAAATGGCAGCTGCTCCTAACCAGTGTTGGGCAAATTACTTCCAAAATGTAATATATTACATATTACTTATTACTCTCTTTTGAAAGTAATAAGTTACATTACAAAATTACTCTCTCTGAAATGTAATGAGTTACACTACTTTAGTTACTTTTCTAGTTACTTTCACCAAAATAACCGCAAAAGAATGGCTAGGTATTTTAAATGCTAAAAATGTTTAGTGCAGCTCATTCTACATCCAGTGAAGGGCAATGTGGTATAGCATAACAACTGTGTAGGCCCTTAAGGCTACTAACAACTTGTATTACACGGCTTAGTTGAATACTCCATTCTGATTGTAACTTCTTAACATGTGACACGTTGTTAATAGAGTAGTACAGACCACTCTCAAGGACTATAACGAAGGTTGCTAAGGAGGATCAAGAAAGAGAAAGGAAAAGAGGTTAAAAGACGGAGCGCTGGACGTCAGATAAATCACCAGAAGAAGGCAGACAGGAAGTAAACACTAACAGGGCACGGAATGGTCTCTGTATTTTGTTTAGTATATGGCCGTGTGCAGGCCCGGCTCCAGAACAACATGACTCCGGGTGCATCTGAGGTTACAGGGGGCGCAGCAGTAGCAGGTTTACATGAGCAATAGTGGCCGGCAACAGCAATGAAAAATAGCATTGATGGTCCCCAATGAACAGATTATGGCATTTGTTATGTTTTGAAACCAAGCAAGTGAGAACATTTCAAGTGAGTTAAAAGTGCAATCCTGAAATATCTCATACAGTCCAAAGTGGACTGTGGCAAAGAAAAGCACAAAAGCTTCAAAACTGTACTGATAAAACAAATGAGAACATATTGTAAATCAAGGCAAATATTATTTGAACCAGCTCATGGTTTGAAATGGCAAACATTGAAAAGCAAAAGTATTATTAAAACCATGTAGCCTACTAATCATCACCTTGGTCCCATCATATACTCTGGGAAGAGAATATTTACTGTGCTTGAAAACTGGTATCACATCATCATGTGAGGTTGAATTTGTGACCTGGAGATCATTTCAGCTGCAACATTAGCTCGTTGATAAGCTTGGGATATGAGATCTTTGTGTAGCCATTCGTGGTGAAGGCATCTGTGCTATTGTATGCATTATTTTTGACCCAACATTTCTACAGGCATGGCACTATTTTCACATATTCTAGCCCTTGTCTATTTGTATACCACGAGCTGCAAAATGACCACCTAACCCCACTGTACAGGCGGGTACTTGTTTAGATATACCTGGGCAGGCTCTGTTTCGCCGTGGTATCCTGGCTGGCACCTGCGGGCCGCAGAGGGGCGGCGGTGTTTCGGGCGATGAAGAGTGCTGCTCCGGGGTTGAGGGCGGCGAGTCAGGCGGGAGTAAGCTAGTGTCCACAACGGAGGGTAACGTGATGTCCCCATCTGACCTGTTGCTACGGTCTGCAGTAGATGCAGTGTTGCTGGCGTTTAGTGATGGTTGCTTTAACAATTTTCGTATAAATGATTATCCACAGATGTGTGTCACTGCTGTGGAAGCACTTTGGAAATGATGCACGCGCAGCGGAGCAGGTCACGCGCACCTGACACAATTTGTTGTTAGTATTTTTCGCTCCGTTCTCTTTTTTGAATAGATCCCGGCGCGAGGCCTGAAGGGTAAACACCTGGTTTACTAATCTACTCGCACGTATGTCTGGTGTCGGAATGTCTCGCTATGTTAGTACATTGTTAAAAAACAAAACACCATTTAATTTCGGGTTAAAATGTGTTGTAACTGCGTTACTGAGCATTGTAACGGGTAATATATTACCCACATTTCATTAGTAATGCGTTACATTACTTCGTTACAGCAAAAAGTAATATATTACTGTAACTACGTTACTTTTGTAACGCGTTACACCCAACACTGCTCCTAACACTTGGATGGGTCAAATGCAGAGAAACACTTTCCCCACGGGGATTAATAAAGTATATCAAAATTTAAAAAAATGTCTTTCTTTACGATTAACATAGACAGTGAGTAGTTATACACATGCCGCTTTCGTCTCATTAGTATGCATAAAAAACTGACAGGTCACACCTCCCCCACTTATGCAAATGAGTCCCGCCTCCCATTTGGTCAAGGTGTGAAATCGCAAGTAGGTGTGAGATCCGTCGACAGGAGGGGGGTGATGTGTATTCACAGGTGTGAAAAATTAATAACTAATTACCTTAAATAAAATCACTAATTAATTCAACCAGTTCAATACGCATTATTCTTATCATTCTTTATGAGCGCAGTAACGGTAAGGTATCTAATTACTTATTTATCTAGTATTCCATCACATAATAACAGAGATGGTCAAACTGAAGTAGAGACATGGCAGAAATCCTACAATGAAGCGGGACAGTGAAGGGGAAGTCTCTTTGAAGAGGGTATTAATAGTTTAAAGATCTTAATGCCCCCTTGATCAAGACTGTTTCTCTAACAGGCACGTTTTGTGATTTTAAGACTTTTTACAGACACTCGGCAGATTTGTGTGTAATTCTCTCACAAAGGAACAGTAAGTCTCTTACTTTTTTTGTTAGCGTTTTTTATGTATGACAACTTTACAACTGGTAGAAGGTTAAGTGCTTTTTCTGAGCAGATTTTCTTTAAGACTGTGACTCTTAACACCCCAACCCCCCGAGAGCCAGACATACTCATCCCCTTTTCAACGTATTTTGTTTTTGTCTTTCTCGCTTTTTTTTCCATTATATTTTTTGAAAAAACTACATAGTGATTGCTAGCAAAAATACAACATGCAACTAATACATTATACAATATTACGAATTTTTGCGATATTTTCAACACAATATAATTGTACCCTTTTTTTTTTTTGTAGGGCTTCAAGATATTTTGCATGTCATGCATAAACACGGTGTCATCTTTCTTGAAACTGACGTGCTGTCCGTTTTACAAACAAGTTATGTTTATGCTTCTTCATCCTCTGAATGTTCCTCCCCCGTCCCTCTTCCTTCAGCCATCACAACAACAATCAAGGTGGATCTGTGAAATGAAACACCTCTTCCCAAAGCGTGACTACCCTATTGAGGGCATGCATCTAGGGCAGTAGGGTCTAAATCGATTGGCCAGATATACTAACATGCAGAACGTACGTTTGAAAAAGACTAACCATTTATCCAGTTCAAGCTGTCTGTCATTGGGAAACGATTGTAAACGAAACATTTAAAGTGGTCCTGGAATCTTCATTTTCCGAAACATTCTGTAACATTACCGCAGAAATGAAACAAACATCAAAAGTGTATCATATGCTCTCATTGTATGCTGTTTTCGACACAAAGACGCATTACATCTACAAACAGAGCATACAATGAGAGCACATGATACACTTTTGATGTTTGTTTCATTTCTGCGGTAATGTTACAGAATGTTTCGGAAAATGAAGATTCCAGGACCACTTTAAATGTTTCGTTTACCATGGTTTCCCAATGACCCGGAATAGTACTGCCAGAACGAACGATATCCAAAATGTCTTCTAGTTTACAAACTTCAGCCATTCTGTTTACACGGGGGTCACTACTCATTCCGTTTTCAATCGTCCTCATCACCACACTTATTAAAAGGGTATTGACTACATTATGATCAATATATACAGAGCGTTTTGCATAGTAGTTTCCCATTTTTATTTTTAAATAAAATACATTTACCAAGTTAATGTCGTAGTGCATACAAGGTAATAGACTTAACGATTTGCACTGCTGCTTCTCTCCGCGCTTCATTTACAGTGATCGGTTTATCGTTCAATTCACACTGCCCAAGTAGATGTTTAGGGGTCTCTTGGAAGTATACGAATGCATTTTTTATATCAGATAAATGCATTAACATCACATGCAAATTCTCTATCCTTTCACCCACAACGATTATAATCTGCTTTGCTTCTTCTTCGGTTTCACCATTATTAGCTCTGAATGTAATATAGAGATCCTCCAACAGTCTTTTAATACATGTTCTGGCACTGTCGCCAATTTGGGCAATTCCACAGTATCGAGCTTTTTCTCTCATTATACTGAAGCAAAGCTCTGCCATTGCTTTTGGTATTTGTTCAACACATTCGCAGCAGTCGGTTAGCGGTAGATGATCTATAAGATTATTATGATCCGGTAATGGCTCTACAACACCATCAGCATCCTCTAGTTGAAATGTCTTCACTTTGTTACTTTTTCTTTTCACCTTCCTTCTTTTTGTCTTTTTAGTTTTCCGTCCTATAGCCCCTTTTCTTTTAATTTGCATTCTGCGTTTTCTTTTCATTTTTCTTCTCCTTTTCATTTTAATTTGTCTTTTTCTTCGGTTTTCTTTACTTTTGCTTTTCTTTTCTGCTAATTGTCATTTGCGATCTTGGCGAGTGGTATGAGATATATTGTTTCTATAAAGGTTATCTATAATACCATCTTTTAAAGAAAGATATTCTTCATATGTCATGTTATCATAGTCCTCTTTTGTCCTAAAGACCTTATATGGATATGATATAGAGGAGAGCTCTTCTTCGGGAACATCCTCTCCCCTACTTTGTACCATCCAGTCATTAAGCCCATATCCGTTATGCTGGTGATAATACGGGTAGGCTACATCAGACTTGGTTTTTCTCAGATCCATTGCTAGTTTTCAACGGTCGTCTTGGTGGGGTCCTTCATTTTAGATGATTTGCTGAGTGGGGTGGGACTTATTGCGTTGAGTGGGGGGAGTCAGTGTAGAATTGAGAGTTTTTTCACCAGTATAATGTCCCTCGCTGTTTGACTCTTTTTAAAAAAGTTCTTTTTCATCTATCATTTTCAACCAAGCAGCAAGAGGTCAAATGTAAGAACAAGTAATAGTTTGTCACAATTTTACGGGAAATAGTCAGAGCGCGATGTCACATCTTAAAGACAGCTTGAACTGGATAAATGGTTAGTCTTTTTCAAACATACGTTCTGCATGTTAGTATATCTGGCCAATCGATTTAGACCCTACTGCCCTAGACGCATGCCCTCAATAGGGTAGTCACGCTTTGGGAAGAGATCCACCTTGATTGTTGTTGTGATGGCTGAAGGAAGAGGGACGGGGGAGGAACATTCAGAGGATGAAGAAGCATAAACATAACTTGTTTGTAAAACGGACAGCACGTCAGTTTCAAGAAAGATGACACCGTGTTTATGCATGACATGCAAAATATCTTGAAGCCCTACAAAAAACAAAAAGGGTACAAGTATATTGTGTTGAAAATATCGCAAAAAGTCGTAATATTGTATAATGTATTAGTTGCATGTTGTATTTTTGCTAGCAATCACTATGTAGTTTTTTCAAAAAATATAATGGAAAAAAAAGGCGAGAAAGACAAAAACAAAATACGTTGAAAAGGGGATGAGTATGTCTGGCTCTCGGGGGGTTGGGGTGTTAAGAGTCACAGTCTTAAAGAAAATCTGCTCAGAAAAAACACTTAACTTTCTACCAGTTGTAAAGTTGTCATACATAAAAAACGCTATCAAAAAAAGTAAGAGACTTACTGTTCCTTTGTGAGAGAATTACACACAAATCTGCCGAGTGTCTGTAAAAAGTCTTAAAAATCACAAAACTTGCCTGTTAGAGAAACAGTCTTTTAAAAAAAAAGATATGATCAAGGGGGCATTAAGATCTTTAAACTATTAATACCCTCTTCAAAGAGACTTCCCCTTCACTGTCCTGCTTCATTGTAGGATTTCTGCCATGTCTCTACTTCAGTCCATCTCTGTTATTATGTGATGGAATACTAGATAAATAAGTAATTAGATACCTTACCGTTACTGCGCTCATAAAGAATGATAAGAATAAGAATAATGCGTATTGAACTGGTTTAATTAATTAGTGATCTTATTTAAGGTAATTAGTTAGAAGCCCTATTGTATCAGTATGTCTGCACAGCAGTTACAATGGTCAAACTACATTAAAACAGAATTGTCCCCATTCTTTCTTTAATAGTTACTAACATTAGATATTTTTAATGAGATATGGACCGCAAAACAAAAGATATCCCTGGTTTTCATTTAAAAAATCAAGTCACTGAATGCAAGTAGTTGCCTTAGCTTATTTTGTTATGAGATGATGATGTGAATTACTGTTCAAATTAGTTAATGTAATAATCGTTTGGTTATTTTATGCATAGCCTAATGTTACATTTATGTGCTTAAGAATGCCTTCAAGACAGAGAGAGGAGACTGAAGCATATAGAGAGAAATCTGAAGGAGGCAGCTAAAAGGACTGCAACTTTGCAGAGCTGGATAAAAGGTGCCAGCAGGGCATCTGCAGGTGAAGTACTGTGATTATGTCAAGCAAAGCAACTACATACATTGGTTCTGAAATTGATCCTTGACTTCCTCAATAACTCCCCAAACCACTCTAAGATTGTCCAAATCAGCCAAAACTGTGTTCTTAACTATTGTTACATATGCTTTAATGTTAATTCATGCTAATTCAGGGTATATGCAGGAATCCTGAAGTCAAATGTAATACCTTTTAAGACCTTTGTTAACACCCTTTCCATACATTTTAAGACCTCATCGCCACTTTGAGTTCTAACCAGTTACATAGGCGACACACTTTACTATATACAGTATTGATTGTTCTTCCTCCTTATCTTCCAACCCTTTAGACGCTAACTTGCAAATAACATGAAATAAATCAAAGTAAAGCATCTAAAAAACATATATTTTAAAAAAGTAATGTTAGTCAAGTCAAGTTATCAAGACTGCATTGTTTCATCGAAACAGTGTTAAAATTACAAACTTGCCTTTTAGAGAAAAAGTCTAATCAGACAATGTACTTCATTTCCTAGTTTTAAGGTTTTACATACCATGACAGGAAGGGGGGAGGAGGGGGCAGGGCCAGGCTCACACACACACACACACACACACACACACACACACACACACACACACACACACACACACTTAGGGGCTGGCCCATCTGTCAGATTCTATGCATACTAATGTGATTGAAGCAGCATTTATTTTATTTTTCTAATTTTTAATTATTTTTATTTATAAAAAAATGCACACCTGTGAATACACATCACCTAACCCTAACAAACGAGATCTCGACGCTGGTTAATATCAACTCGGTAAATCAAGCCAGGGCTTCTCTCTCCAGCTGAGAGCGCGTTCACGTGAAAGGGGCGGGGTTAGCAACATTTGACCACAAACAGGGACAAGTGTACTGACAGCGCAGCGTCATACTTCATTAATGAAAAGTAAACTAATATGAGACAAATATGAACTTTAAAGTTCATATTTGTCTAATATTAGTCATCCATGACTTAAACATAATAATCCAGGATACAAGCCACCTGCAAGGTGAATACAGAACAACTGGTTACAAAATAAATAAACTACAGAGTGTTTGAAAGCGTAACAGTTTTATGATATCACTGCCCCATCTAAGACACGAGTGGATCTGACTTTAATTACATTTGAGTTGAGTGTTTCGTCAACCTAATGTGTTGCTTAAAATAATACTTCTGCATAGCCTACAGCAGGCCTATTCAACTAGCGGCCCACGGGCCGAATCAGGCCCTTCAGAACTTTTTTCTGGCCTCCAAGAGGTTGCCTGCAAATCGAAATGGCATATGTGTAATAGCACTACATCCGACGATGCGGCGAAAACGCTGGTTTTCCATTCATTTGAATTATTTTGAATCCGTTATTTTGCCAGCCGCGCTCTGCTCATTAAAAAAAAAAACCCGCACTGTGTCCGCACTTGTCATTGGCTCAGTCAAACTCACGTTACACACTAGGTTCGCGGGCCAGCGAGTAACAGCTTCAAGATGTCTCTCTCCAAGCCCAAGAAACGTAAAGTTGATTCGGAAAATCGCCAATTCCAGAATGAATGGACTGACAAATATGTATTTACTTTGCCAGCCGCAACAAGTAATAAACCGGTGTGTTTATTGTGCAACGAAAGTATATCCGTGATGAAAGAATACAACGTAAAGCGACACTACAACTCAAATCACGGCTCGTTTTCTGCCAGTTTTCCCGTGGGCTCAGAGAAACGGAGAAGGAAAGTACAGGGACTGCTAGCATCATTTGAACAGAGTCAAGTGGCTTTTAGTCGCTTTTGCACGGAACAAGAGAGAGCTACGATAGCATCCCTGCGAGTAGCCTGGACACCAGACAGAAGAGGCCCTTTACCGACGCGGAGACCGTTAAAGATTGCATGCTTGCTGTCATCGATGAAGTGGTTATTGACCAAAAAGTAAAGACAGCGTCGCTTCAGCCATTAAAAAAGTACCTCTCTCAGACACAACAACACTTCGCTGATCTGATTGAATGTGATATGAATGATAAGTGCGACACGTCGGCCTCTTCTCTGCATATAGCAGTTTAAACTGTATTTCCTTTATCCTGTAATATGACTTGATAGATTTAAACTCCGCACACTGAGCTCTGATTGGTCAGCAGACGGTGCTTTCACTGAGTTGATCTCTTTTCTATAGACGCCGGAGGCGGGCAGCGTCAGGTAAAAAAAAAGTGATTTAGCCTTCCCAAACCTGAGCCTCACGCGCCGCCTATGGCATAACCCAATATAAAATAAGGCCAGTCTTAACCTTTTGCTTTACAAATGTTATTGGTACCAGTTGGTTTGATACGTAGTGTCTGTGATTGGAACACAAACACTAAATTAACATTGCCGTAACCACTCTATGGGCAATGGATGTAACTTCTGAAAATAAGTATTTATCAGTTATAGAGTTCAGTGAATAATTATGAAAAGATGGACAAACAAAATTACGGATGGATGGATGGATGGATAAACAGCAGCTGAGTCACACACCCAGCCCATATTTTAATATCTGGGATGAAATGACTTACTTAAAGTACAATTGAAGCAACTTGCTATGTACAATTCACAGATAAGTTAAGGAGAAGTGGGAAATAAAATGTAGTTCATGTGGAAAAAAAGCATGATTTTCAACACCCTGTTCTCCTGAGTGATATCTGGGACAAACTAAAGTTGCAGTTCATACAAGATGAATCTTTAATGATCCCAGCGTGAAATCAGCAGACAATGGAGAAAACAGCACAGCAGGTCTAAGCACACAAGCAAACAAACGTATGAATAAGCAAAACGTTTATTTCACTGTTTTGTTGTATTTTTTTCTTTTCACTAATTCATATTATTACACGTCTAATTCTATGTTACTATCATTTAATTTGATTCTTTTTTCTGCAGTTCCCTATGATCAATGAGTTTGGGGAGGATACCAACTCCTACTGCTCCTTTGAGAGCAAAGAGACGGCGCTGCTGCACTCTGAAAATGGAAACCTGCAGCAGAGAGTCAACATCCTGACACACGAGGTGAGAGGAGAGATGAGGACAAGAGGGGAGACAGAGAGAGGGAGGGCGGGCGGGGGACACAGGACCGAGGGAAGGGTGGATCAAGAGGAGAGGGGAGAGAATGCAAAGCCAAGATGGGACATGCAGAGGAAAATCCGTACATTTCATTATAATAAACTGCGGGAGAATAAAAGGTTTATCACACCAAAGGTTTTCCTCTGCAGAAATTCCTCCCTACATGCAAATTAATTGAATTAAAAAGGCCAAGCCTGTTCGACATACGCTGAAAGATGTCCAGAACTAATTAAGCACTAAAGCTGCCGCCCAAGCAAGAAATTACTGAGATGGGGTGTTTTTAAGGAGCGCTGTGACATGGGATTTCCATGCTGGTGTTCTATTTTTGAGATGCGCTTTAATTGGGAACAAACCTGGCTAGGATTATTTTTGCTGAATGTGTACGCCTTAAAAAAGAAGAAAGTAAAGTGTATGTGGGATGACAGCTTCTGATGTTTATTACTTTATTCAGTTAATTAAAATAGAAAACAAGAAGGTATTTGAAAATAACCAAGTATCAGTTGTACTACTTTTCTACTATATGAGTAACTCCCTTCCAAAAGTGTGCTAAAGTGAGAGGAGAGAGAGGCAGCGACTATAATGTGTTTGGACTGCCCATTCCCCTCGCTTGCAACTTTCTATGACTGTGTGAACTAGAGCGCTGGGAAATAGATATGAGAAACTATCCACACAGGAAGGCAGAGGTAAAAACGGTAGCGGTTAAACAACAAAAAAAAGAGGTAGAACATGAGAAAGAGGAAGGATATGGTTTATAGAAGCAGCAGAAGCCATTCACAATGTCACGCGGTCTGACAGCTTTACAGGAATTAAAGGTCACAAAGCAGAAGGCAAAATAACGTATTGATGTCTTTCTGATAAAATGCGGGCAAAACAGATGAACTGAACTCATGCAGTGTGTACATTGAATTGTTGGGAGTATTTAGACCTAAAGCTCAAAATCAACTGATGTTAGTAAGTTCTTCTTTCCCTCTTGATATTGAGACCACTACAGCGTGTGTCTGTGTCAAAATCTACTTTTAATTGAAGCCCTCCAGAGGGAGTTTTTCTCCCACACACTCCCCCCTGCATTAAAATGCTTCCAATGAAATCCTTTGTTTACTTCTGTAACATAATGACATCACTATGTAACACTGATTGGCTAACGCTCCAACACATTGTATATGATAGGCTAACGGGCAGGTCATCTCTTACGGCCCCTACACACGGCGGCGTGCGTTGCCGCTTGGCGGTGGGCGTGTCTTGAGCTTGGGGAGTCAACGCGATCAACGCGACCAACAACCAACCACATGAATGTCCCGCCCCAGACATACAAAGCAAAGCATTCATGCTACATCCATGCTGGCTAAATATACTGTCTATGCTTGCTAGCTGTCCATTCAAACGAAGTACACTGGATATAAACTCCCCAAACAAGCGAAAACCTACCAGTTTCCCCCACTGTCTCTGCCACCTCCCCCCATGCCTGGCTCCTCCGGTTTGTATCCCTGTATGTAAAGAGGGACTGGTCATAGAGTACCAGGTGATTCCCTACCGCCACGATCATTTTCTCCTCCATTTTTCGACATATGGGAAATAACTGCGGTCTGGCTCTCCCAACATACACGCGGTTTGATTGGCTAGCGTTTGTACTGTCAGATTTGCATACGCAGGATTTGATTGGCTGACGCCTCCGTCGAGGCGGCAAAAGTAGAACATTGCTCTACTTTTGCAGCGAGCACCGCGAGAGAAGCTACGCTTTGCTCCCACAATGCAGTTCGGCGAATCGTGACGTCACCCCATTCAAAGTGAATGGGCAGAAGCGTCGAAGCGGCAACGCACGCCGCCGTGTGTAGGGGCCGTTAGCGATTGACCAGCCTGCTAACCAATCAGAGCAGACTGGGCTCTGGTTTCAGACAGAGGGTGAAAAGAGGTGCTGCATCACAGGCAGTATATGAGAAAGAGCTTTTTGAACATTAAAGCATGGAGACATGTCACAGTAGAGGCACAAAATACAAAAATGAACATAACAATTAGCATAATAGGGCCCCTTTATTTTGAGTGTACACATAACAGCACATCTAGTAGTGGTATTAGGGCTAATAGTAGTAGTAGTAGTAGTAGTAGTAGTAGTAGTAGTAGTAGTAATAGTAGCAGTAGTAATAGTAGCAGTAGTAATAGTAGCAGTAGTAATAGTAGCAGTAGTAATAGTAGTAGTAATAGTAGCAGTAGTAATAGTAGCAGTAGTAATAGTAGTAGTAGTAGTAGTAGTAGTAGTAGTAGTAGTAGTAGTAGTAGTAGTAGTAGTAGTAGTAGTAGTAGTGGTAGTAGTAGTAGTAGTAGTAGTAGTAGTATTAGTAGTAGTAGTAGTAGTAGTAGTAGTAGGAGGAGACAGTATGGTAGGTATTATTTAAGCAAGAAACTGTACACATTGTGCAGAGATGAAACCATGAGAGGTAATAGGCCCAGCCTTCAAACCATTTAGTGTCAAGTCTCTTTGTGTACGTCATTTCCTCCTCTCTCATGTCTTAGTCCTTCCAACCTAAGATGCGATAGGAGTAGGCACGGGAGGGACACGAGTAGAGAGTCGAGGCAAAAGGCATCGAACAAAATGAGACATCCATGCCCTGGAGCCGTCAATTAGAGTAACTTCAATTCAATATGAAGGGGGCACAGCTGCATCATCTGCCCATCGTCACGCCTCTTTCGTACGTCACGGTGTTGAAAACTACTCCGCAAAGAACACATCCAGCTCCTCTGGAAAGCCTTCTGGAGAGAGTGGAGGAGGAGGCACGACATCCAGTAACGAGAAAAGAAGAGCCTGGATGAAAAACACGGATTCATTCTCATCTGGTTTTGCAGATTTTCAGGAAATGCAGTCCATATGTTTGCTACATCTGGTTGGAATAACCTTAGCATAACTCTTATTACTGATAGACATAGTGGCACAAATAATGAAAAATAAGAACCGTTGGCAGTTTTAGCAACCATTTGCATTTCTGAAATCTCCTTACAGTAGCTCTGGAGTATTTTCAGTCACGATGTGTTTGACAAGCCACCCTACACCTCAGTGTCAGGTTTCCATAAGCATATGTTACCATGGCCACAGTGAATATAGACCTCACAGCAGTGGCATATACCTCTTTGTCCTCGCTGGCTCTCTGTTTATCTCACTCCCTTGCTTCTGCTCCCACTCTCATTCTCCGTGTTGTCTAAGTGACCATATTCTTCATCAAAAAAGCACACGTCCTCGCCTCCCTCCCCATATCTCTATTTCCCTCCATTCGTTGCATGTCACTGCTCTCCGATCTGTCAAAGAGTATGTGTTATGGCATCCCGTGACATCCACCCCCTTATTATGTCACAGTGTGACAGATCACCAAGACATCCATTTTTTCAAGGGTTAAGATGATAGCGGAAATTATGATTTATCCGTTTTGCGAGATGGGGAGGTGTCAGGATTTCAGTGTCCCAAATTGGCATGGTTACATAACAATTTCTTAAGAGACATATTTGACGCCTCGCACAAGAAGAAGTGTTTCTTTTTCCCTCTCTCCCCATTTGGTGGGAAAGCAGACAAAGAAGAAAGTAGCAAATGTATGTCAAGCCTTTTGTTCTTCAGTCTCAGCTTTTCTTTCTGTGTTTGTGTCTTCAGCTCCAGAAGAGGAAGGAGAGAGAGGAGCAGCTGGAGGATGTGATCCAGGCCTACGAGAAGATTCACATGGAGAAGAGCAACCTCCAGAGGGATCTCGACAAGATGGTCAGATATCACTTAGTCCACTGCACCGTGCACTCGTGTTTAAGTAGCTTTACTGTAGCTGAAGCCATATGGCTCATTAATACATTCTCACAGCTATATTCCGCTGAATAGAAAATGTAATGCATGACATTATGAACTGAGAATATACATATGTGATGCCTACACTTAAAAAGGTTTCAAATGTAACGTTCATGCATTCAAATGTCTAAATACGACGAGACCTATGTTAAATATGTAGTGGAGTTGGGTTCTAAAATTGTACTAAATGTTTCCAAGAATGTTCAAACCCATAGAAATCTTAGACATGGAAACAGTCCTGGTCATTCTGTCCTTTGTAATGACATCACAAATTTACTTTTTATCCAGTTTAAAGCCAAAAAAAATCTCTGCCACTCTTACACTTGACTATAGTAACCAAATGAAAGATTTAAGTTAAAAGTGTTATTAGCATTTAGCTGACACTTTTATCCTAAACGACTTACATACTACTACAGTACCACTACAGAGGTTGGGGTTAGGCATCTTGTCCAAGACCACTGACCCTCTTATTGGTCGATCATCGCATTAACCCTCTGAGCCACTGCCACTCCGAGCCGTCTATCCTATGTTCAGAGACAAAAGATTAGCAAAGGTTAGCAGTTAGCTTACAGTAATGCTTTTCATTAAATTATATTGTAAACTGGCTATTTTAAAACTATGGAAGCCTCACAGGAAAAAAAAATTAAAAAAAAAAATCCTCAAAGTCAATATATTGACTTACTATCTCATTATATTGACTTACTATCTCATTATATTGACTTACTATCTCATTATATTGACTTACTATCTCATTATATTGACTTACTATCTCATTATATTGACTTAGCTATCTCAATATATTGAGTTATATATATTTTTTTTACTGAAACAATTATGTCAAATACAGAATAAGGCACATAGACATCAATGTTCATCATAAGCGGTACAACTTTATATTAACACAAATTCACCATCAACTAGTTGTTAATTAGCATGCATATTAGCAGTATATTGGCTCTTTATTAGTCATTATAAAACACTTATTAATGCCTTATTCTACATGACCATATTCTACAAGTAATAGGCCATTAGTTTTTCCTCAATAACCCTCTAATTGGTGCTTATTTATTGCAAGTAAGGAAGTTGTTGAACATGAGTTTTGGTCTGTGCTCTAATCAATATGTCTAAATAACTCAAAATTAGGTATTTATATTTAAGAACATGTTCCCTATTTTAAAGTGAAGTCTTGTTCATAACCAATAAGCTATTAGTTTGACTCCAATTGACCTGAACATGTTCCCTATTCTAAAGTTGCCTCCTCTTCACACTTTGTAAATACATTATAGCACACAACTACTGGAATGAACCTCAACAGTACATGAACAAAGTAGGCACACGTTGAAATATCTGTTTTATTAATGAACCACTGAAGAGAGGTTCAGACACATACCAAAACCTGTCAAGTTTCTCCAAGGCTGAGAACACATTATGCAGCCTGTACCTACGTTTTAATAAAACTGATTCCATAGAAAACAGACCGCTCACAGACGTCATCACAATGTATTTCTTGATTCATTGCAATGTTTATGTTTCGGTTGAAAGAAACGTTCTCCCTTTAACCTCATTGGGTAATATTTTATAATCACATGGAAATGTTAAAGGAAGGGAACAGCAGCATATTGTTGTTCCGTTTCTCCCTTCTGAATTTCACTGGGCACTTTAGAGTACTCTGCACATTTAAAAGTAATTGCCCTTTGAGCAAACACGTATTCATTACTTCTTATACAGAGTCAACAGTCCTTCTGAGACAGAAGGAGTCCTCATAAAAATAATGGCTTGATTGAATGTACATGTTGCACATCTTGCCAATATACTGCAATTTTGTAGAATGTAGAACATACTAACCTATATTTTTGAGTTTCCCCCTTTATCAACTCCTTTTGTTTTCCATGTTGGGAAAATCTCCTTATTTGAACACACTTCTGTAACCGAGTCATAAATCAAAGTCGATTGGACCATGCAGGTAGACGCTTCCAACTGAACAGATTGTCTGGCAGCTCTTTCCCAGATCCCCTCTGTGATAATAAACCCTCTCATATGAGAGGCTAGTCCGTTGAGCAGCTCATGCCGAGCCGTCTCAGCAGTTTTATGTGGGCAGGGTGATTATAGAATGAGGTGTGCCAGAGACGTTGGAAGTGTCGGATGCTGAGGGCTCCGACTACTGGTACAGTAGTCGGAGCCGGGCTTCAGCTGACATTGACATTGACCTACCCAGTAGGTCCTACTGGGCCTCATTGTCCTTTAACCTTCCAGTCATTAATCTACATAATATATACTGTATAAATGATGGTGGTGGTGATGATGATGATGATGATGATGATGATGATGATGATGATGATGATGATGATGATGATGATGATGATGATGATGATGATGATGATGATGATGATGATGATGATGATGATGATGATGATGAGTGTATTATCTACATTTTAGGCTAAAAAAGGAGATGAAAATGAAAAATACTCTTAATGTTTTCGTGAAGGGCTAAAACACGCCTATTACACCCTTGACTTTCATCCCCGCCACTCTGCCCTCCTCCCACCATTTTGGTTAACCTGCTTATATAAATAAAAGCAGTCATGAAAACTGACATAGATCTGTCCAGATCTGGCACAACACAGCGGATGATAAACTAAAGTTAAAAGGAACCAACACTGCTAACTTTATCCACAATAGTTTGTAAGTGAAAGCCAGAATTAGCTGTTTTTTTCCAACTGTAACTACGGATAAACTGATTAAATATCAAACCAAAACCATTGTCCTAAAGAACACTATAATAATAATAATTTCAGTGACAGGAAACTAACGTAGAATAGTGATACTAATATTCAGCACCGTTGAACATGGTTACAAACTTTCTGGTCTACAAAGAAGCAAAGTAACCAAATCACTTTAAAATCTTCATAGGATTCAAATCAAATGAATGTGTGTGATTGCAGACCAGCCTGGTGGAGAAGCACGTGGAGCGCATCCTGGGCCTGGAGTCCGCTCTGAGGCAAAGGGAGAACTCTCTGCAGAAACTCAACATGCAGATGCACAGCAAAGACATGCAGTACCTGCAGCTGCACGCCGGCCCCGACGCACACAGTGAGTGACCGTAGAGACAGACAGTAATGTTATCAGCATACACACATTGAACTGTATTCCCTTACAGGTACATTAAGAAAAGACACAATTGTTAAATGTTAAAAGTATTTTCTTAAATTAAGATAGATAATAATTATATTTAAAATAATAGTCATTTTAATCTAAAAATAATTCCCTTAACTTTTTAAGTACAAGATGTAGCTACATTATAACAACCTATCCAAAAAATGTTTTACCGTCCAAATTAAATAAATAAATACTCAAATTGAGACAAAAGCAGACAATCTGATGCATTTAACATGTTTTCTATTCTACTTCCTTTAAATTGACCTTATTTTTGTTTGTGGCGCTTTAGTGCATTTGATTTTGGTTCCTCCGGTTTTATTATATTTCCAAGGCAATCACGGTTTAAAGTAAGTATTAACTTTGACTGTAAACAAAGCAATACAACTTACATCTGCACAATTCTATTTTTGTTTTTCGTTTAATCACTACTTGACACTGATACCTTTACTTTATAGTAAGAAAAAACATTTTCATATCAACCTGCCAAGATACGACTTATCTCTGTTAATCACCACTTATCTTTTCTCTGCATCTTTAATCAAATCCAACAATCTGGCCTGAAAAGGCGTTTTAATTGAGGTCAAATTGATCCTCGGCCTGTTAGAGGGAAGCAGATTGGACATTTTATTCCAACTCCCCAGTCGCCCAGAAAAAGAGACCTCCAGATCAATGCGGGTGCTTGTGACTCACAAATGAAGGATTCCTTGATTTACAGAGGGATCCATATTGTAATTACTCTCCATTGGAAACCTATGATATCATTCGACTTATTCAGATGCAAATGTATCCCCTTTTTAGATTCTTCAAACAAGGCGGGTCACTGACACTGCTTTTATAGCAAAAAGAAGAAAAAATGTGCAAAAATACTGCTTAATATATTGGAATATAGTCTTAACATGGCTTTGTTATTTTTCAATTGCATCATAGATTACAAGCTACAAACTGCAGTCCAGCACTAAAGGAGATTGTGTCTAGCTTAAAGGGGCCCTATTGCGCTTTCTGGGGTTTTCCCGTTTTTGTATTATGTTATATATGTTTGTGTGCATGTAAATGGTCTGCAAAGGCTAAAATCCCAAAGTCCCCTCCAGAGGGAGTTTCTCTCCCACACACTCACCCCTTGCCTGAAACACCTCTATTGGACTCCTTTGTTTACTTCCATAACAGAGTCCCATCACTATGTAATTCTCGCGTTTCTATTGGCTAATGCTCCAATACACTGAACGTGGTAGGCTAAGGTGAGGGACATCTCTAAGCGGTTGACCAATCATAACAGAGCTGGCCAGCTAACCAATCAGAGCGGACTGGACTCTGGTTTCAGACAGAGGGTGAAAAGAGGTGCTGCAGCACAGGCAGTATGAGAAAAAATAAATACATTTTTGAACATTAAAACATGTAAACATGACAGTAGAGGCACAAAAAACAAATAAGAACCTGAAAATTAGCATGATATGTCCTCTTTAAGCTGATCTAGAGTCAGTGTGTGCTAATCTCTGCCCTCTTCCAAAACGTGGGAGGCAGAAATGCATCAATGCCACCTCAACACATGCCTTTACTGATGGTATACCTTGCATAAACTCATATTTAATGGAAAACTGTAAATGAATAGCTTTTTTGTATTATTAATTTGTGTGTCAGGAGTAAGTGAGTTGTGAATATAAGAAAAAAATCACTCTACAGTATGTGTGAACCTTTGTACGTGTCCAATGAGGAGGCAGGAGCTCAGATACAAAAGATGATGCACTGTTACAGTGTTTTCATGCTCAAGGACTGAGTCTGCGTGAGCGGAGCTGAATCACTAACATGCCCACGCAGATCACATCACCCAGGTACACACTGAAAGATGCTGCCCTTGAAGAAGTCTACTCTTTACACAACAGCCGTGGACAGAGGAGCTGCATTAGTCAGGGTAAACAGCTAAGAAAATGTTTTCTTCTGAAGTTTTTTTCACTCTTTTTCCTCCCAGTGCTGGACTGTCCTGCTTTGACCCTTCAGAGCTCCCGTAGCTTGGACACTCTGTCCGACCTGAAGCTGCAGCGGCTGGAGGCCGAGCTGGAGGGGGCGCGGCACGAGGCCCAGGGGGCGCGTCAGAGGGAGCAGGAGCTGAAGGGGGAGTGTGAGAGGCTGAAGGAGGACATGAGGATGCTGCAGAACAGCCAGAGGGACAGGGTCAGTCCTAGTTCCAGTTGTGTGCATCTATATCATTTTAATCATGTAAAGAATACTGCAAAAAGGGCTGTACAGAACATTTCAAAGCTTAAATGAAAACTTTTCATCAAAAATATTACTTCAATATTCGAAAGCCCTGAACCTTTCAGATTCTTTTAAACCGGTTTTTTCTGCACAGTTGCAGAGAAAGATGATATTTGTTATGTAAAATAACTTAAGAGCTTTGTAAAGTCAATGTATATTTTGAAAAAGGATTGATTAAATCATTTAGGCAGGACTAGATTTAACATATTTTTAAAAAACTTCATATTTTTCCACATTTAAAAAAAAATCTAACACAATTAAAGTAAATGACTTATGTTGTAACAAAAAAGCAGATCATATAATGTATCAAGATGCCATCACTTTTCTACTAACAATGAAAATCTCCATTTCGAACGCACTCAAAGTTGATTTAATACAATTTGATAATAGGACTGACTCATTGAATCTGATGAATTCAAATTGAGGATAATGTTCAATGATTTTTAAAACATAAAGCTCCATTAAAAACCTCATTAGAAGCTTGAAATGTAAAGACATTCGGTACAGCCCCAACCATAAATCTTTCTTATAATACAATACTGCAACTCTGATTAATGCAACGTGTTCAGAGATGTGTAAAACATTAAATATATCCCTAAAAAGTTGATATTGCACAATTCTGGACAACACCAGATCACCAGACCCCTGACAAAGACAACATTTTTAATATTGCTTATTGTCGTAACTGGTATGCTGCAGAACTGTCCAACATGAACAGAATCCTTAACATTCTGCGCTGCACATACTTACAGTGGTGGTCAACATATAACACAACATATTCGAGATGAAGAGTTTTGTTCCAGCAGCTTTACAACACCAGCGGGGGACATATATTTTTGGCTCCAGTGGGACACAAATCCCTGACCTTGCCAATTTAAAGTTAAGCTTTAGGCATTGAGCTGTGGACAGATCCCAACACATCAGTGTCAGAGTCCGGCTGAACCCAGGACATTAAGTTTTCAAACATGCTGAACTCAATATTGTTCGTCAAAGATGGGTATATCAATAACACTTGTGTCTTCACAAAGACTGGAAGCATTGGGAAACAGCTAGCCTGTCCAAAGCCAACATAAAATATACTACATAAAAAACTACAATGTCACATTCATATGCTTCAGCTTTCGAAACCTTATTAGATGTTTGTTTACATGTACAACTATTAATAAAAATAACTTGAATTAATGGGGAACTGCATGGAAATGTGCAGATTTAACAAACAACTTTTTAATCAGATCACTTTATAGTTTCTAGTAGATGGAATTTGTTTTGCTAGCTGTATCCCCCTGTTTCCAGTCTTTAACAAGTCTCTAACAAGCTTTTGGTTGTGGGTATATTTACTACAGACATACGAGTAGTACAAAACACAAAACATCAACATAAGAACTCATTACAGCTGTTAAGGTGCATTTTAATGCTACATTACAACATATTATAAGTCAATAAAAATAAGCAATACCTCAACTTTCAAAATAAAGTTATCTTTCTCTTTTTTGGAACAATATTGCTAGACATATTGCCATTTGTACGATACGATATAACTTTATTTGTCAGATCAAGTCTGAAATTTGACTTGCGACACGTGTTGTGAACCTTTTCCTCGTGCCTGAAATACACATATAAACACACACGCAGTGCTAGGATGATAACCATCAATGAGTAGGACCTGTTTTCTCCCACGTCCACGACATTATCTTCCAACATGTCGGTTCGATGGGCTCATACTGTCAGATTGTGTCCAGTATTCCACCAGCACCTGCATGTTAATCTAATTTCACGCTCTACTTCGGCAGGAAATGACTTCTCAGTGCAAGCAGTGTGATGTGGAGTGGATAAAGAAGGTGGGAGATGAGCAGTAAGTGACCACCGCCGATCTCTGGGCAAGGGGAGGGGAAGAAATCAAAACTAGAAGCGATGGAAGGAAAGGTCAGGAGGGAGGGGTGGGGGGTTGTTTTGTTTGTGAGGAGCATCATCCTTGGCAAGGATGGAGGGAAACAATGAAGAGCAGCAGGAGAAAATGTTTCTCTTAAAGCCGTTTCTCATCTGTATCTGTATTATCCTGCTGTGCTGAGCTGAGCTGATCTCCGGGGGTCGCATCAGCAACAACAAGACAAGCTGAGTCCAAAAGCAGCATTAATAAAGAAGTATTCATCTTAGTGCATGCATTTACTTTATTGAACTAATGTGAGCAGTAGGGGGCGGTGTAGGCACAGTGGAAAACTCCTTCCTGTCCATTTCCTCTTCTCTAAGTGGTCCAGTGTGTCTATCTTTACATTATTTCCACTATACATGAAACCACACAAATAGAGCATTCAAGCTGATTCAACTCAATACTCTGCCACTTCCTGCCATTAAGAACAACAGAGTGGAAAGAAATTAGCTTAATTCCTTCATCAATAAGCATAGCTGTTTAAAGGTACATGAAGAAGTAAAACCGCAGCAGGTTTAAATGACTCCCGCACAGTGAAACCCCAGAAGTGTTTCGATGGGGAGCAAACTGAAAGTAAACGGAGTGGCAGTGAAGAGGAGGACCTGGTACTACTGAGTGTGTGGTGGGAGCATACGGTTTTTTCCAGATCTTGGTCACCTTTTGGTTTTACTCAACAATATCACCTACAGTACTCCCCCTGAAAAGCTGCAGTGCCTATACTCGTGTTTCCTGGGGCCTTTTTCTTGTAATTGGGCTTATTTAAAGTAAACTGCACAGATTGATAATGGAGGTTTGGTATTATGCATTGGAACCGTTGCCCTGTTAATCATTTAACATATTTTGAGGGACATTTATATATATATATTTTTATATTTAGGCTTTTTACAATAAATTAGGTTCACTGTGATGCTTTTAAATCTTCTCCAGTGTACTTGAAATGTTGATAGCCGGAATCGAATTAGTGGATTTATAAAACCCACCTTCAAATGTGTCATAATATATTAAACTAAAGTTACAACAAGGCAATATCTTTTAAACAACAAGAGGTCTTCTTACTTTATGGCAAAGTTCTTTGAAGTGTGTACATGTTGTTAAAGAAGCCCTATTACTGTGTACTTTTGGGGGGTTTCCCTTTCCTATAGGTTGTTATATAGGTTTGTGTTAATGTAAATGCTCCAAAGGCTAAAAATAAAGCACTTTTTGAACATTAAAGCATGTAAACATGTCACACTGCAGGAACAAAATACAATTATGAAACCTGAACATTGGCATAAAAGGGCCCCTTTAAACACGATTAGGTCAATATAGCAAAGGCATTCTGATTATTTAAAAGAGAGTGCCTTAGACCTTTCCCATGGTTTCTTCTCTCTACATGTATCCTCAAATAAACTATATTTGAGTACAGGAAGTACTCCCAAACATTTAAAAAATATTTTTGCTTTTGTAATGTTTCTCTCTTTCTTTTCCATCTGTTTTGTAAGAGGCGATGCAGGTTGTGGCTTTTCCTTAAAACCAGTCATATTTGTTTTCGTGACGATGTTTGTGGTTTTTCATTCGCCTCACTCATAACTAGTAATATGTAAACGGGATGCCCTTGCCAACCACACACTAAAACCACCTGGCAATCCACCCCCAAGCCACTGACTAATCCTGCTTCAGCTTTCAGAAAGTGAGAACTGTTTCTTATAAATCACGACATGATCATTTTGAGTTGAACCTCCACTACTTGTTTGAAATTCAAGAAAACATTGAAGTAATGCTGTGTTTTGAAAATGTAATTCTTCCTAAAAATCCAGCCAGCCTTTGTGCGCAATTTTGAAACCCGTTGTTAAAACATTTGAAATTATTACTACTTACAAAAAAACAGGTAGCGAAGCTCAACCCACTGTGACTTAGCGTGAGGACTGTTTGACACCTCTGTTTGCCTGACAAAAAGCCCCCTCTGTTTAACATCCTGCCCCCCCGTGAGATGCAAACTGAATATATGTTTCCAATAAGATCATTTGTTACTCCAGATCACTTATATTCAAACGTTAGTTGTCCCCATCGGCCTCGTCCTTTATATTAGCAAATGAGCTCCAGCAGGTTTAAAAAGTAAAATGATTATTGCTTTCTATTGTTATTACTTTGTTGGCCTTAGTATTGGCTTTAGTCTTAAGCCAACAAAGGGGAGTGCAGGCAGCTGAAGTGACGGCTCTTCCTTTGAAACGTCTGATCAGATCAGAGGTCAGATTTCTGCCCACACTTCATCTCCCACACACATGTACACTCTTGTATCCGATTGATTCGGTGGCACGAATCTTTATTCAATGCAGCATTGGCATTATCACACGCCTCCTACGCACCGCACTGTACATTGTACAGTATGTTTGCACAGTTACACACAAGACAAAGGAAATACGAATAAATGCAAAATCACATGCTGCAAAGTATAGACATTCCAAGACAAAAACCGACAAGCGACCTGATTGAGGATTGCTATTTTCATACCGATGCTCTTAATGTATTTATATTTGAAGGAGATTTCAAACTACCCTGACTCATTACAATGTCAGCATCAGGTTTGTGGAACTTTTACCACAAAGAGGGATGTTCATTGTTCTGAGGTGGGGGTGAAAGGGGGGGTCGATGCCCCGCTCTCTGTGAGTCACAGCACAGAGGGTGGAAAACCAGGTGGGCTTGTCGCTAAACTAACCAGTGGAAGTTTTGACTTATTTTAAACCTTCTTTTTTTTTTTATTGTTAACTTATTTGAACTGGGGTCCCTAGATTTATTTGAAATGATTTTGGGGTCATGAACTTGAAGCCATGTGTTTGAAAATGTGGCAAAACAGCAAGCAGGTTTTTTCAGTACGCCGATAAAGTATGTGCATAAGATTGTTGAGAGGGGAATATAATACTCCAAGTGTTCTTCTGTTATATACCAAAGTGGCAGGCTTAGACACATAAGTGGGAAGACTCAATTAAGTTATTGTGCGGGTGTGTTGGGGAACACTTCTTATTTGACAGCATGCTTTATTTGCTGTGTAGGCAGGATACATTAGTGTTTTTCAATTCTTTTTTCTTTTTGTCGTGCTGGTGTTTCTGTGGAAGTTACCTCTTCCTATTTATGCAGTAGACATTTCCAGCATGTGTTGCAAAAGTGTTGTTATATAGCAATGTGTTATCTGCCACAATCTCTATGTAGGAATAAACCAAGTCAATTTCTGATCAACAAGAGGTAAAAATGATCTATCGGAGATGCTATATCAGATATGAGGTACGTACGTGAAAAAAGTCCTTTTTTATCTTTCCGCTCATCATGGGGGCAGGAGCTCATGCTGACTGAGCATTTTCCAACATAAGAATTTCAATTGTTCCTTTAAACTTGTAATATCTGGTTGAAAACATAGGACTTGACGCTAGTTTTATTGTTAAGACAAAGGCAACTATGCATTTCATAAAAAAAAACTGCATACAATTTTTTTTTAAATGATGAAAAAGCAGAATAAATGTTCTTCTCTCTTCTATTTTTCTCTCTTTTCTTTTCCTTTCTTGTCTTCTTTTTTATAAATCATTTATTAAACGTTTTTATGAAAAAAAAGTATTACTCATTTGTTATTATTATTAGTTGTGTAAATATGTTTAACATCAACTGTGAAAAATGACCAAGAAAATAATTATTAATAATGATATTATAAATAAACGCTATAATTAAATAACCCAAGTATTTTTAAATATATCATTAATTAAATAATACATAATTTATAGAAATATAGAAATGTTAAAAACTGCCAAAGGGAAATAATGTATTGGCAATGGTATAATTATTTGTATATTGTATACTGACTTGTTGTGAAAAGTAACTACAATTCTACCCGTGGTATACGCTCATTATATCACGGCTAAGAACCAATCAGATTGCTTGATTTGACTTGTCCGTTTCATAATTATTTGTATACAGTCACAAATGCCATTTCATTAACAGAGAGAATGGCAAAGTGGTTCATGATGAGTGTTTACGTTGTGCATAACATGCTAAACCATGTATTATCGGTGCAGAACATGAACATTTTTACATGGATTTAAATATGATGGTTTCTGCAGGTCTCCCTTGAAAAAGAGATCATTGATCTCAATGGGATTTTACCTGGATAAATAAAGGTTTTGAATTGAATGGTAAAAGTAATTGCACGTCTGGTATCCTGTGAACGTTTGTATTCACATTTCTTATTGCAAAATGACAGTAATCAAACCTGGCCTTGGTAGAAGAGAATGACTCACGCTGGCAGGATACACTGATCTTAACAGATCTCCAGTTAGATTTCAGGGTTTCTCATCTTGCAATTAACATTTTAATCTGCCACCGTCAGAGCTGGAATGACTGAATTTCAGGTCAGGACAAGGGAGTTTATAAAAATGGCTGCAACATTTGAGATAAGCTGTGTGTTATCAGATGTGAGGGCAGCTGGCAGCAGCTGACTAACTATGATAGTTTCTTCTTTCTATCTCGACAACATCCTCCTACAAATCTCACTCTGCTTTTAACCACATACAGTTAATATCACTCTTTCTCCTGTCTAAGCTTATAAGTATATGGTTAAAGATGCACAGAGATTATTCCTTATATCTACTTGTTTCATGCCTGACAGTCATTTATATTGTGGGACTCAATGATGAGTTTCAATCTAATAACTGAGCCTGTTGCCATGGTTGGGGAAAACACAGAAGCATATCCTTGTTTACACTTCTTGAAATAGAGTTGCTCCGTCAGTGCGGCCCCTGAGACAGTCATGACACATCTCGCATGAGTGTGATTTTATGCACTTCAAATTATGCGCCGTGACATGCACTCTAAAAATATAAGCCGATAAGCCTCTCAATTAGCCGGCCTGATTTGTGGGGCTTTGTCAGGGCTGTGGATCAGTGTGGATTTGTACAGTTGCATCCATCTTACAATATTAAAGACTATGATTAACTTCCATACATCACAGAGTTGCAATATTGTAACAATCCACCCACAATGTGATATTCTGCAATGACAATTATTATGATAATGACTTAATTGCCTTCCTTCCTCCAGGGTGAATTTGGCTCTGGCCTACACGGAGCTGACGGAGGAGCTGGGACGCCTCCAGGCGCTGAGCTCCAAGCAGACGGAGATCCTGAGGAAAGCGTCACAGGAGCAGGCTAGCCCAGGTGAGCATGCTAAATACTGTGAATCAAAAATGTTGAAAGGCTGGGCCACGCCCACTACACAAATGTCCCTCAGGATGGAAGGTGTATTTAGATCCCTTACTTGAGTAAAAGCAGGGGTAGAATGTAACCAAGTACAATTGATCAGTTGCTCCACCTTTGTACACATTTGAGGTAGATCTTTTGCAGATTTACAACTTCTACCTTACAATGAAAAATGGAAATCATTAATTACTAGTTACTCTTTACAAAACAATTATATCCAGTGGTATACAAGCATATGTATAATTGCTCCATATTGTTCTAAAACATTAAAATACTCAACATATTAGTGATGAAAACAGAATACTATAAGATTCTATCATAGTAAAGTACTTTCAATTCTGCATATTAAATATTTTCTTATGTTAGTGAGCAGGGCCATATCCCGGATTTCCTAAATACCAAGGTCCAAACATGCTAGGGGGGTTTGGGGGTATCCCCCCCCCCGAGATTTTTGGGATTTTCATACATACAAATTAAATATATTTAATTGTATTCTTTCTCTTTAATTGAGTAATTATAGGGTTCGGGTATGGATACCTTGGGCTCACAACCAAAACAAAACTAATCATTTTGAAATTGAACATACAAATGTTTTAGTTGATTTGGATTAGTTTGTAAAACTACATTTCATTAAGTTACTGTAGGTCTTACATGTTTTATTATAGAGGCATTTAAAACCAGCTGGTTATCAGAAACTCACACAACATGTTTCAACTTACAAGTGCTAAACGGTAGCAACACCTTCTCTTCCTGCACACATATAGCGTCTGACAACTTTGCGTCTACCATGTACCACAAACACAAAGGCATGCATTGCCTTTATGGAGCTGTGAATAGTACACACTGGGATATTATTCTGCATAAATCAACGAACGGCTGCATTTTAAGGCAGCTAACAGTGGGGGAAGACAAAGAAAACCCCCAAACTGCAGTTAACTCCTCCCCATGGTGCTGTTTTGTGACTTGAATGGCACTTCATCTTAATTAGTACCAGCATCCTGCAAGAAATATGATTGCCTCTTGGCTATTTTTAACAACAAAACAAATATTTGTTGTCAATTGTTGAAATAATCAGTTGGGATTTGGGAATTTGTGTAGAGGCTTAAACGTCCTCCTGTGAGAGTAAGCGTGATCTGAAGAGTCCCGTTTGCGTCTTTCCACCTCATTCAGAGGCCTAGAGAGTGCACCAGAGCACAGAACACCCCCTCCCTCTCTAACACCTCAACCAACCGGCTATACATGATGCTTCCTCTTTGATATGGGAAGTGAAGTGGTGACTATAGGGCTGACTGACTCATCAACAGGTCTTATTACACAAACTATACGACTGTACGGATTTTAATCTTTTAATGAATGCATAGCATAGAGCATCATGAATATCCTGATGAAGCTTTCGGTTTATTTAGTGAAGGTGTGAAAGGATTATAAAACTGTTGAATCAGTAACATTTTCTACAGTTCTTTCTTGAAACAGTTGTATTTATGTAATGTCTTGGTGTTTTGGATGGATACTCTTTTATAAATCCACATAATCATAAGTATGTGTACACCTGTAACTACCATTCATTCTCATTTTAAATAGCTGGAAGATCACTATTGTCTGAAATATAAATGTATGCTGCACCACTAAGATATCACTTAATTAATGTACAGCTGCAATAATTAGTCAATCAACAAAAAAAGAATCGGCCACTTTTATGATAATCAATAATTAATAATAAGTAATTATTTAAGCAAAAAGGGCGGTAAACCAATCAGCAGGTCAATAATGAACATAATGGATTGTTGTGGCCCTAAACGTAAGTGACAGTAAAGGGTCCAGGCCAGACCACTATACACAGATAAATGACACATATCTGCTGTATACTGTCAAATCTTCCAACTTTCCTTTTAAATATGTTTCTACACGTTTGTTTTTCTTCTCTCAGTCCAGCGTCACTCTCCCATCCACCACCAGCGCCACTCCCCAGTGTCTCAGCGCCACTCGCCCATCTCTCAGCGCCACTCTCCGGTCCCCCCTCCATCCCACCACTCCCCCATCCAACAGAGACGCTCCCCTGTGCTGCAACGCCTCTCCCCAGACATGCACCGCCGCTCCCCCCTGCTCGACGTCAACGATGGACCGGCCTCTTACTCCTGCCGGCCCCCCAGCCAGCATCTGAGGGCCAGCTTCCAGGGCCGCCGCAGTTACTCCGAGGTGTCGGACCCCTCCGCCTACCACTGCCCGCCCCGCTTCTCCCTGGACCCCGTCTCCACCCTGCCTAAGCCCCGGCCCTACATTGACGGCTACGCAAAACAGCAGGCCCAACATGGGGGCTCTCCTCACGGAGGACTGCAGCACAGAGGCTCCCCGTCCCACCATCAAGGCGGTTCAGGAGGGGACGGGGGCCTCGGAGAGAGCTCCATGCGCCACTCGAGAGAGATGCCATTCCCTCTGTCTGAGGTGGCGCACTTGCATTTTGAGCCTCCTGCTCCTTCTACACCGGCCCCCCAGCCTCCACAGTCCTCTGAAGATGAGGAAGAGTGGAACTGCCCGCATCCCATCAGCCCCCCACGGACCCTTGGCGTGCTCTCTTCTACAGTGCCCAGTGGTGTGATGAGGGGCCCGGCGTCCTGCTCCGTGTTCCCCATCCCTCAGAGGTCTAACACCCTCAGCTGCCACCCGCAGCCCGGCTACATGTCAGCAGAGCACGCTCAGTCCTGGCCCTCCATCAACGTGAGTAAAAACAAGGTGTACGACTAGATTACATCTACAGTTGTAGACGTGCGAGTGGTTCTGAAACTATTAAGTTGCAGCAGTGAAACATTTTCCAAAGTAGCAATTTGCCACAACTGTGAGAGTGCTGAGCTGTTTCACACACAATGACTATTTGTTAACACTAAAACTCTTTCCAATGAGTAGGTATTTTTCGCACTAAAAGGTCAAAATCTTCTTAAAGGCCTCCATCTTCCTCATGTTTCTTTCTAGTTCCTTTAAAATAATTACATAACAGAAATGTTTTTTCTTTTTTTCTTAAAGCAAGTTTTTATTAGTCAAGTATGTTTGGTCTAGCTTCGCATAAAGGAAAGAAAACAGCCCTGTCCACAACGAAAATGTACAACATCTCTAAGCCTTAAGACTAAATAACACGTTGTCTATTTAAAGTACAGAAACGTGTGTGGTTTAACAGTGAGAACATAAGTGTTAGTATTTGTTGTCAATCATCAGCTGGGTGCAATGATATGCACAGTTTCTTCCTAATAGGGTTGCATGGAATAATACCATTGTGACAGTAAAGTAAAGACTAGAAATCACAAGTCAAAACTGGCATCAGTGCTAAATACAGAGATGGCAGTCAGCAGTCCACGATGTATGAATAACCTGTAACTTAACTTGAACAATCAAGATGCATCATGTAAATAAACAGCTTCGGGGTGTTCATGTTTAAACTTGTGACAGTGTCAGGGTAGCTGTTCCACCCTTGCAAGAAAATTGCATAAGTTGATTTCAGAAATTAGCTGAAACAACATAGTTTAACATTGTTGGCAAAGCCTTCTAGAAACTATAGCACTTATTACTGGTGTCTAATGTAAAAGATCGGGGTGGACAAAAGGTACAACAAGATGCTGGATTTGAGAAGCAAGACAACTGTTTGTTTCCCCATTTCCAACAGGCTATCTCGGTTTATTTAAGGCTTGTCACAAAAGCTACATTTTGGACTTATTATCCTTTGATACAATTATTTCTTGGACAGTACATCACCCAACAAAATGAGTAATCGTGAAATGCCAAGTTTCTTTTTACCATTTTGATGAAGGTAACCAAACTTTAATGTTTGGCTTCAACTTTGCATTTTTGTGACGAGGATTTCAACAATTTTGGAAGGCACTGAAAATGATGTTGTCCTGTTTAAAATACTACCTGGTGGGCGATTCAAAATAGCGCATGGACATGTAATGGATATTAACTTTGCTCTAATAAGTCTTCTTTCTAAACGTAGCTGTCTAACACAATGAATCAGTGCATAGATTAGACTTTCCTCCTGGATGTAGTACCAGTCGACCTATTATCTGGCAAAACCCTGTTGTGTAAGTCTGAAGTGGTCACTCACCAAGTAGTGATACGATTGTGTTGCCTCCCACAGAATGACTAATACAATCCAGTGAAGTAAGTTGAGGGTGGTATGTGATCTATAATTCCTGTGTGTGTGTGTGTGTGTGTGTGTGTGTGTGTGTGTGTGTGTGTGTGTGTGTGTGTGTGTGTGTGTGTGTGTGTGTGTGTGTGTGTGTGTGTGTGTGTGTGTGTGTGTGCGTGTGCGTGTGCGTGTGTGTGTGTGTGTGTGTGTGTGTGTGTGTGTGTGTGTGTGTGTGTGTGTGTGTGTGTGTGTGTGTGTGTGTGTGCGTGTGCGTGTGCGTGTGTGTGTGTTCCCCTGCAGCTCTGGATGGAGACGGAGGAGAGCGACATGCGGAGCTGCCCCCTCTGCCAGCTGATATTCCCTGTTGGTTACCCTGACGATGCCCTCATCAAGCACATTGACTCCCACCTGGAGAACAGCAAGATCTGATTGCCATGGCAACAAGCCCGCGCATACATCTGCGCTCTCCTCTTATAGATAATGTTAGAGAATTCGCAAGCCTGGCCAGAAGGAAAGTCAAAACACAGAAACACCAGTTAGCTTTGTGAGAACAGAGTCTCTCTAGATGGGGAAGCCAAATGAGTGCAGGTGTCAGTTATATTTGTGAAGTACTTCAACACGAGTCTATCCTGGATTCCACATGCAGAGTCCTTAAAGGCAGCTCTGCCTGTATAATCACTGGTTCTGCTGCTGTTTTGTTATGAGTCTTGTTGTGCGGTTTGAGGCAGTTTCAGGTATCGTGTTGTTGTTCGCTTCACAGTACAGTATAGCACACTTTGATTTAGCAAAGTAAGCCAAAGAGGATTTCTGAGAGCTGGCAGGTTCAGGGGCTCTGCATGTCAAAAAAGCTAGTTTCAGTGTTCGTCAGGGAGATCTGAGGCATCTTTCCACTGTTCTCACCATTTAGCTTTAAATACTGTGTGCCCGTTTCAAATACAAACAGTATATGTTGCATAGGTTTCTGTGCGGCAGGGGGCCAAGAACAGTGATCCGGTAGAAGCTGATTTATTAAATCGGTCAGACCTGATGAATGATTAGTCGTAAGAGCAAAGATTTGCTGATGTTGACCAGAGTACAGAACGACACAGTGAAGGAACTCTGATTGCTAATCAAGATTTGATGCCAGGTCACTTTCACTTCTCTAAAATAAGGTTTCTTTTTCCGTTCAATAAAGTGTCAAACATTCCAGTCTCATTTCGCCTACTGACAAATCAAGTTGGGGAAAAGGAATGTGAAAGTATGTTTGGATCAGCCTGAAAGCGGTTTGAACCCGAACAGAGTTATGATGCCCTGCAGGGCGGGGCACTGATGTTGATGTGTCGTCTATACAGGTCGAGGGATATTTTTAGTCCGATTAATGCTTGCGGCTTGTTTAAAAATCAAATTAACTCAGCACTTTAAGTTGGATACGCCTATACAATGTATCCGTTTTCAGTCCCTGTGTATATTTTCCATGAATGATTTACTATTTATATTGTCCATCTGTAAGGCAAAAAAATATAAAAAATATATTTTTGCAAATGTTAATGCACCACATGTTCCTTGTTGGTGTGCTTGCCCACTGCTGTATACAGTTTGTCAAATCCCAACGCACGAGGTGGTTTTCTGTACAAAGACTTTGAAATAAACAACTGGGATTCACTTTGGTCTTCCTAAAGATCTGACTTTCAAAACAGTTTGATGTCACCACTGCCCAGACCATCCAATAAAAACCAATACACAAACACACTCGGCTGCATGAGATAAGACTTTGAGGAAAAGTGGCAGTGTATTGTGTTTCTATATTGGAGGTCTGATACCAGGAACTTCGTCTCCAAACAGCAAAGTTATCTCTGCAGGGTTCCAGCAACGACAGTATACCCTTCTTTTGATACCTGGGTTTAATTTGTAATCGCGATTGATTCTTTACTGGAGATCTACTTATGGGACTTGAACTTCTTTTGGAGAAAAATACCAGAAAAAACAACAACAAAGTTACTCTGATGTCAGCTAAACTAAGGCTTTTGATTTCCATGTACAGTTTCTTATGAATGGGATGTCCCAGCAAACCTACCCACACTGGTTACAAGTTACTGAAGAGATGAAATGTGATGATAGTGCCAACAACCCCTGTAGTTCTCTCTAAGCAACACACTGAATCCTAGAAGCTTTGCTCTAGGCTGCACATTTTCTCATACCAATTTTTTCCAAAAGGGATCAAGAAATACAGTATATGACTGAAAGAAAACGTTTCTTGAGAGTTCAGATAACGGTTCTGTTGGTTATGATAGCATTGTACTAACCAGCTTAATAGCTGAGATCAGGGTGAGCACTAACACCGCCAGAAGAGTTGCTGAACTGCTGTTGCTAGCAAGGTAACCGCTAACATGCTATCAGCTAGCCTGTTAACTCTCCCTTGACTTTTTCATTCACCATTTTGTTCAATAAATAGTTATTTTACAGGAAAATCAAGTTACTGCAAGCCGTTAGCAAACTTGTTAGCTTGTTAGTTTAGCTCCGTCACCTAAAGTCCACCTAGTTTATAAAAAAACAGATATTTGTACTAACAACTTCTGTCGCATAGCTGTTCTTCGAATTACCTCTCTTTTGTTGAGTAGTTTTTACCTCGAAAGTGGAGGTTAAATGAAAGAAAATGGTGCAACAATGCTAATAAGCTAAAATAGCCACAGGTATTTTGGATTCTACGGCTTTCTAATCCAGACTGCACTGTTAGAACGTCTTGCTGTTTCACAAATGGGCAAATTGGGGGGTAAAAGTCATCCAAGTTAAACTCGTTACATTTCAGTCTCAGTTCAGTGGCCCTAAAAAGAGTATCAAGGCGAGATGCAGCAGGATTTGTGGTATTTAGCTGAGAATGTGGCATCAATTTATTGATCCTTTCATAATCATTCGTAATCAATTGGGAAAGCAAATGTTTTTTTATTTAAAAAAAATATAAAAAATCACCTACCACCTCCTCTAACCACATCCTGGGGAAACCCTGAAAACATTTGAGAATTTCACAAGAAATAGTGTGAAGTTCAAAGTAGTCAACAACAAACACAATCATGTCTAGCAGAATCTTCTAACTCCCTGCCCCATTAATCACCTTTATGAGCCCCTGTTGGGATCTTGATCTGGATAAACAATACTCCTATTATTGCTAATGTTATTTTGTCCCATTAGACCTATTTTTAGCTCAGACATTTCAGCAATTCACTTGGTGATTATTGTAACTGATTATCTTTAAAAAGGAACAACATCCTGAGGTGTACAATAAAAACTTCAAGGCAGTAGACCGAGAAACTTGACCATTAAATCGCGAGGGCTTTATTGACTCCCAATTATTCTATACTGTATGTATCTTCCTATATCACTCTGTGTATACAGTAAAGGTATTTAAAGTTGTGTACAGAAAGGTATTTTTTTTTGTAAGTGTGTAAGGCTAATGCAACATGTTCTCTATTATTCAACAACTTCAAATTGAAGTGTCTGTACATCGGTATATACCTACAATCCTAGCCACAACCACACTACTTATGAATTTATGCGACTTTTATACAAGAACTACCCTACAACTTTACTCACTATGTAGTAGTATGTCCTCTTGTAGTCAACTTATATCCACCTACAGCCTGCAGATCAGAGTTTATTTGTTGTAAACTGTGGGATGTGTGACAGTGAGCACTTTCAGACTACACTATGTTTGAAGAAAAATCCAAGATGAATGTTTACCTGAAGGTTTCAGGGATTCTACGGAAGCCTTAAATGGCCATGGTTCAAAAAATATAATTTCTAATTTTTGTCTGTGGTACAGTTTATGTTTTGTCGAGACAACGAGATCTGGGCCTTTGCGTATTGCATTTTATTTTAAAACCATGGTTTTCTCACAGTGTCATAATTAGGTCTCAACAAAAGCATTCAGTATATTTGGAAAACAACATTTGTTATTTCGAGATAATGACAAAAATGTTTTGTCATCGCTAGAAAACAAGTAACATTACTTCGTTATCGCATAAATAGAGGAATTCAATATTTAAACCATGGAGATAATTCTGTTATATCCAAAAAAATACATTTGTCATTTCGAGATAAGGACACGAGTGACTGGTGATCTCTAGAAAAAAAGTAAAATGATCTTGTCACAGGGAAATGGATAAACAATGGCCATGTAGGGCTTCCGTACACTATACAGATATAGGACCTTGATTCATATTTTTCCAGAATGATTTTTTTCATGCAGCAAATAAAGATCAAAATGTGCATCTGACTTCACTGACGATGATGTAATGTTGCATCACAAACAACAAGTTAAACTGCATTTGGAATCTTTATGATAACTGTTATTTGATTTGTATATGAATTCAGATTAAAACAAATGTCATAAAGAAATGCTTAAGTGCAGCAGGTAAAGAAACGTTGCACTTTTTTCTCCAAAATCAGAGGACCCACATTGGCTCACAACCAAAGACAACAAGCAGTTTCCTGACAGAGGACATTGCAGAGTTTAGCGTGCTTCTTGTTCATGTCAGTGAGGAGGAAGCTGCTGCATTGTGGTCAATGGTGGCAGGGATGTTTTCAAACCACAGCCTATTGGCCAAAAGCGGCAAAGCAGAGTGAACACACATAGTACACACACACACACACACACACACACACACACACACACACACACACACACACACACACACACACACACACAGTACGAGCAACACATCTGCAAGTATACAGAAGCTGTTCTGAGGTCACATGAAGATAAGAATCTATTGTTCAGGTTTAAGATTTTTCTTTTGTGGCTGCTGACTGTCAAGATCTCATCTGTTTTTCCTCTTTTTATGTTTCCTAACAACCACTTTGGTTTACTCAGGAGATAACAGAGTTCTGTCAGTGTTAGATTATATTAAATGTTTCTTTATCATGGAATGTCACTCCAAAATGTCCCTCAGATTTACTCAGGAGGCAAACGGCTACGGTAGGTGCAACAAAGAGAAACAGTTTTGAAAAGGCCAGATTTTTCATTCTTGTATAGCTCCTCTCTCCTGTAAGTAGCTCGCGAGTCTCCTGGGTAACACTAAGCGCACACAAAGACCTCAGCACTAATGAACTCTCCACCACACTAATGAGAAATAATGTCTACTCTACCTAACGTCTGTGTGGTGCGACAACACTGCTGGCATTCAAAGACCTTTACGAGTGTGATTAACTAAAGGAAAGCAGCAACAAAGGTTCATGAAGATTCACTTTTTCTTTCTCTCTTTGTCTGTAAATATTCTATTAAATAAACTGGAACATGCACTGAAATCATGTGTGAACTGGCATCTGTATGCACACATCATGAAGATATTTGCCCCCGGCCACATTTTTACATTATTTTTCTGTTTTGTGATTCAATTTAGAACTTGTGAAGTGCATACAAATATATCATCACAGAAGTTACCCACTTTTTGTTGAAAAGCAAAGATGAGGGGGAAAACATGTCAAAAATATTATAGCCACTAGGGAAGTCTTCTTCAATGTGCTTGCCTTTAAAAACACCTTAAGAAGCATTACAATCAAACATAACTTCTGTATGTATTCTTAAATATTACATTTGTGTGTATGCTGCATTCTTAAAAGTTCTGCTTTCAGCAAACATCTGATATTGGACTTTTTTAGAGACTAGTTTCCCAGATTATGAGCTTGCATTACAGCTAAATTAGTGGTAGGTGTTGGTTTGTCCTTGTAGGTGATTAATTACATTTATCTTATCAAAGTAATGGGTACCACTTTACAATAATACTACCCTTATAAAGGATTCATACAGGGTTGTGGTGTCTAGAGATTTGTGTTAAGTTAATTTATTTAGTTCAGTCCTTTTGTCTTTTGCCTTGTCTTGTGATTTCCTGTTTTATTTTGTAGTAACCTTTCCCTCTCGTTTCAGAGCATTCCTACCCTGGTGTGTTTTTCCCGCCAGTGTGATTGTCAGCCCCTCCCTTAATTGTTGCCACGTGTGTCCCCTTACCTAGTGTGTATATATATAGTCTGCGTCTCCCTTCGTCTTGTGCCAGTTCGTCTTGTCTCGTCAAGCCTGCCAGTCATCCCTTGATCGTGTGATGTATATTTTTGATAGACTCTTTTGGTTTCAATTTTGATAGTCCATGTAGATGTTTTTGTTTAGAGTTTTGATCCTCCAAGTGAGCGTTTTGTGTTTTGACCTTAATTAAAAGACCTTGTTAATCCTGATCTGTTTCTGGTGTTGTGCGTTTGGGTCCTGAGCCTTGTGACATTCTTAACAAGGGTTTATAATTAGGTCATGAATTAGGTTGTAAACACTTTATTAATCATTAAGAACCATTTATAAACCAGTTCTAACAGTTTTCATACATCAACACAGGCTCACTATTTGGCAAGATGACTAAGCCTTATATTGGCTACCTAGCTTACTTCGTCTTCTTCATCAGCCAGCATCCTTGGTATCTGTTGTCCACTGAGTTGATTTCCCCCCCCCCCCTTCCATCTTGATGTTTCTTGGCATCTCTTTATGACCATTTATTTATGAGTTACTAACATTTATAACTGCCAAAAGGGAAGCTTATTGTAAAGTGTGAAACACATTCCCATTTATTAATGAGTTATTTCTAATAAGGCTTAGCATTACAGATAAATGTGGGCTTACTATTTGGCAAGCAACCGGTCACAGTTGCCCTGTTTATCTCATGTCTTATAAAAGCTTATTAATGACTTATGTCTTGTTCACAGTGTTCACAACCTAATTAATTAATTACAAACTATTAGTAAACCCTTTTATAAGGGTAGTCTTATTGTAAAGTGGTACCAAATAATGTAAAATAAAGATGATGATTCTGTACCCTATTCTTTGTTTAGTTTAATTGTTGTATTTCCATGTTTCACTAGCGTCAACATATGGAAAATACATATATAAAATTATAATTAATAATGAAAGATACCATCTAATGGATTGCTAAGCCTTATTTTATTAATCAATGTCTAAATTAAGAACAGCAGGGTTGATAGCTCCCTTAAACACAAAAAGCTGTACAACTATTCATTAATGAATCACTATAATTGATATGTTATAGTTTTTATAAATTAAACCTTGGCATCTACTTCATTCAACGGTGTTTAAACGCGCTGAAACTCCCAAAAAAGGTGTAAGAACATGATGTTACTGTCATGAATAACCTTAAGTAATTAATATACAGCTAAAAACGATCGATGGACTGTTTGTTGTTTTGTGATCTACACACATAGTGCGTGAGGCAACATGACTTAGGAATAGATGTATTGACATGTCTTGGGTCATAAATATGAAGAAAATGTAAAAGAAAAATGATCTTGGTTTGCTTATACAAACGAGCCACAGAACAAAAGGCCCAGACCCGCTTTGTGTGAAGTCAAGGTCATTTTGTTTACCTCCCTCAGCGACCAAGATTCTTACAAAGCTAGTTTCCTACATCTTTAAAAGCTCTATGCCGCTAACTTAACTTAAAATGCACCCACCCATCCGGGCCACAAAACCACAAAACATTGTAGACTTAGGTATATGAGAAGTTACAGAGGCAGCACTAAGCTACGCAGAAACAAACAGAGAAAAACCACAAGAACTCACTAAGGGATGAAAAGCAGCACTGCTGTTCACTGATCAAAAACAACATTTCTGTACCGACACAAAAACAAAACACACACCAAAACGCTTGCATCATCCTAAATGCGCAAACACACCAATTTCTTAGAAGTCACTTTTTTTTGTAATTTCGGTGTTTCCAATAAACCTTACCGTGTTTCTTCTCGTCTGTTGCTGTTGGCAATATGTGTTATCCACATAATTCACATGCAGACAAAAGAATGCTTAAATACACTCCTGTCACTTGCAATAACTCATCAATAATTATGTCAATATACCATAAAATGATCCGCACAAAAGATTTTATAATAAAACTGCTTGCCGCATTCAAGTTTGATTTATATTGTTTATTGTGGTTTTATTTGTTCACAGAAATAATGTTTGTGTATGTGCGATAAAAACAGATGTGGTTAATGTTGAGGAATTTTTTGTTGTTGTCAATCAACACAATGTGTCATGTTGCCAATAAATGGTAAATGGTAAATGGACTGTTCTTATATAGCGCTTTATCCAGTCTTTAAGACCCCTCAAAGCGCTTTACATACTACATGTCGTTCACCCATTCATACTGAGTAGTGTATGTTAGGACATGCACTAACATACATACACATTCACACACCGTTGGCCATGCCATCGGGAGCAACTCAGGGTTAAGTATCTTGCTCAAGGATACATCGACATGTTGACTGCACGGGCTGGGGTCGATCCCACAACCTTCTGGTTGAAAGACGACTGCACTCCCTCGCAGCCACAGTCGCCCAATAGTATAAACAAGTAAATATTAATAGTTTTAGTTTAATTATAAATTATTACAAGACCATTTACGCTTTTTGTACTTTATTATTCCTTTTTAAACTGATGTACAACTTTGACTACTGCTTTCTTTGAATAGATTTCTTCTTTTCTCAAAGCTGTCGACATTTTGAATAAAAGTACTGGAAATGTAATTGTGACTTTGGATTTTGAGTGTTGCAAAATCAGGGCAGGTAAATTGAAAATGAAGGGTTCGTTCTTGTGAAACTTGACATCAGCAATTAAAAAAACTAATGCCAGTTTCTCAATGACAACATTAATATACTGTACATCTTACAGAAAGTAGTGGCATTATAAGTTTAACTACATCACTTAGCAGGGGGTTTAACCGTACTATTTTCACAATGGGAGTTTAATGTTTAACAGATGTGTTACAAAACATAACCTAAGTCATGCAAGAGTTAAATATGCTGACAGCCATTAAGGAAGTTGCCCTTCTATTTTGCATAATTAGATTTTCACTCAAACCAGACTAGAAGCCTTACTCATAACATAGTTTAACAGCGGACCATCTTGAATCTACTCAAGTAATTGTAATATGTTGTTATATGTTTAATATATTATACTGTATGAAAATGTTAGGGAATATATGTATTGATTTCTAAAGTGATTTTAGTTGTGATCAAATGTTTGGTTCTAACAGAACTATTCCCGATTTTTTTTAATGTATTCTCTCTGTAACGTTTTATTCTCTCTGTTACGTTTGTTTTTTTCTTTGCAGGTCAATAGTAACATTTTTCGTCCCCTGATAAGTTTCCCTGGGGGAAGTGTTTCTAGCAGCCCACTAGATGGCCACACAAACCACATAAACCACAGAGCCTTTACTCTACTTCCCTTCACACTACAGCAGACTCTATAACCAAGTCTCATGTACAGTGAATAGATCTCAAAACCATGGCTTTTTCTTAAAGGTTTGTATGGGGAAAACATGGCCAGAGACTGCACTGAAGTATAGTTAAGAGGCCAACTTTCTATCAATTTAATTTTGAATCGGTTTGTATTAAAACAGAGTATAGGTGATGAAAGAAGGAAAGCCAGAACGGAAGTAAAACCAGCTGAGACTCTGCAGAGAAAAGTGGCTCAAGCAGCCTTACCCATCCTTACCCACTGAATATTGAGCGCAATTTTGTTGTTGGTTGGCGAAAATTAGACAAAAAAATTAAAAAAGAAAAGTCAGCTTTTCCTGTTGTCTAAATAAAAGTGTGGATGCAGATCTTTTTTTAACACATTCACATAAAAAGGCGTTTCCAGAATTGGCAAGCATTAGTACTAGTGGATGAATTCACCTTTTACACTAAATTATAGCTCTGGTTCTTGTACCAGTTCAGTTCAAGATTCTTGGATCGTTGGTGTAGACCAGTCCACGTTTCCACCTGTTCCACCCATTGGCATCAAGGATGCATTATCAACAGAAAACATTGCACAATGGAAGTAAACACTAAACAGTAGCAGCAAGACTTTGGATTGCAGCAATTACCGGCAAACTTTTGATCTCTGATTACAGATAATTAATTTGTATCAAATAATTAATGAAATAAGAAGACATAGGATAGGAAGTGGTCAGAGTTACCATTTAATGTCAAGGAAATCCTGTCCAAGCTGGACACCAACAGCTTCCAAACAAACCTACTTTAGGTAGAAATGCTCCAAACGTTCAATAGTATGTGCACCAACCGGAACGGACCAATCCATGTTGGTAGATGTGTCACATAGATGTGCAAAAGATATTCACTGAAAGATCAAACAAGATGACTACTGTCTATCATTGATTGTTGTGTGACATTTTAATATGCTGTACACAGTAATGCAGCTGCACACACACACACACGCACACGCACACGCACACGCACACACACACACACACACACACACACAGTAGGAATCAGTGCTGGTTGTCCCACATGCCCCACTGACAACATGTTCTTCATTATAACGGCTGGTAGAAGGCCCAGGCCAGAGATCGACATCCTCAGTGCTGTGGCTGATTATGTAAACACGCGAGCCAAATAAATACATAGAGTAGGCTGCAATGACACACACACACGCACACACACACATGTCGTTTACACGATCTAACACTCCAACACAAGTAATCTGCAGCTAGTGACGGCGTGGAGCGGTGAACTGCGTTTGAACCGCTGACCTCTGTAACTCACCCATATTGATGGCGGGCAGTGCACTCGCTCACAACACAGCGCTTCAGCAAGCACAGCGTGGCCCCAGGGACTGCAGGCGTCAATCGGGAGCGCTGGAAGAATGGATGGAGAGGTTTACAGGCAAGAGTAAAATATTGCCAGTCAAGTTTATATCAAGGTGTTATGGGGGAATAACAGAGAATAACAATTAGCTGAAAGTATGTTATGACCAGTTAAGGACTGTACACTTTATCAGTCCAATAGCAGGGTGTTGCCATGTCAGGTAAGACAAATCATCTCAAACAGGTCATGCTGCAACCTTTTTTCTTCTTAATATAATAGGTAACCCTACAGTACATAGCTATCATTTTCCGTTACCCCTCTACAATAGTAGAATGTCTGTTTCAACATCATTACTATAATGAGTTAAAGTATAGGATGAAAGATGGACTCCAGTGCAGTTTTGAGTTGTGGCTCCTTGTTTCTTGCAGTATATGGAACTTTGAGTATGTTATAACCAACTGTCAATGGCCAAAGTTCTGAAGATGCCCGAACATTACAACTATGTGGTTACAAACAGCTCATACCAAATCAATTGGTATTAATCTTCTGCCTATCTGGTTCTAATCATTCCACTAGATGTAAAAGGTCACCTATCATGCTATTCTTAGGCAATAGCATAGGTCTCAGATATATACAAATATATTAAAAACCATGTCTATGATCACCCATTCTAGCCATGCCTCATATCCCTCTATTTCACTTCCTGTTTCAAAAGTGCCGATTTGGGGTATAAAGCTTTAAAAAAAAAAATATTGATAAAAAAAAGAGGAGGGGGCTGAGCTCAAGCGGGAGATTCTACCGGCATACTACTGCGGTGATGACACTCCATATCATGGATTATCAAGGATTATTTCTGAAACAGTATGGAGCTCAAAGGCTTTCTCTCTTGCGGGTTATACCACAAGGTGAGTTCCTTTTTATTTCCTGCTTCTTCACACACATGCTCTCCAGTACAGGTTAGCTCTGAGTGTTAGCGATGCTAATGTAAACATGCACCGACCATATTACGTCCAAAACAGTCGGGCATTGTTTCTGATAGCAACGTTTCTGATAGGGCCGTGGGTCCACATTTCAGATATTACGTCATATCGGATGCAAATCTGGATCAGCTCCGTTGTAGCCCCGTTTTTAGAGAGAGGGTTTTATTTTCTGACGCTGCGTGACTTCCTCGACACACTCAAAACATAGGTAAACATAGGTAATCTGTGGTCATCAGGTCTGGTTCAATTAATCCCAAAGTTGTTGGACAGAGTTACAGTAGGACAATTGCAGGACAATCAAGTTCTTCCAAAACAAACTCGGAAAACCATTGTTTGTATGGAGCATGACAGGGCAAACCACAAATTCCTAGAAAGGCATATTAATATGTTAATTCCTCGTCAGGAGAAACTTATCTTCTTTGCAATTAGAAAAAAGAGAAATGTGTACACCTGTAATAGCAATTGGACAAAATGAGTTAGAAAATATTGACGGCAAAAAGAAAATATCGTGCATCCCTAGTTTATTTTTCCTGATTTTGCTATAATCTCTTGCTTTTCCTTGTGAAACACTGGATAATTGCAATTTATATGTGACAAGATTGTCCACATGCTTCTGCCCATTTATTGTTCTATAGTAAATTATTGGAATTAAGAAAACCTAATTTGTTCCTGCATCCTTTTGCAAGTAAACTGTACACAAACGTATAGCCATTCTGTTCAGAAAATGTATGTATGTTGTAGTAGGATATGACTGGATAAAGCAAAATCAAAAAAAGATTCTTCACAGTCATGTGACCTCTCCATGACCCCACAGGTTGGTCTACCCACAAACATTAAGGGTGAGGCAGAGGTGAACCACCGTCTCCATAAATCTTTAATTTCATTCTCATGTATAATTGTCTAATTCTGCATTAGCGTTGCACTGGAACACCAAGGACATCCTTTAGAATCCTGTATGAAATATTAAGCTTCATGCAGTGTCTCCATGCATTGCAAATCATTCATACCGTCTAATCCATAACACATGATCCATTATGGATATAAGAAGGTTAAAGTTGGTGTTAGGGTGGGGGTGCCAGTTTTTACTGTCAGCACTGGATTCTACTTTAATATTTGATCACGAACAGGCAGCCACTGACGATCACAAGGGTCTTCAGCAAGGAATCCACCTAGCCTACATGAAATGCCTCTAAGACACAGACAGTTCATCTTTGTCCCACTGACATGGAAAAAATACAACAAGTCCTCCAACTCATACGACCAAATGGGTTGATTGTTTAAGCTCTTATTACGACCAAATATGTCGTTTGTTCAAGCGCTTAATACGACCTATAATTACGTTTGAAAATTGTCGGCCTCTAGTGCTCCCGTTGAATGCAAACGTTACAGAGGGTTGTTTATTCACAAATAACCCTCTCTGTAAAATCCTAAATTGTAGGATAGTTTGGCCATTAAAACGCTTTATGATTAGATGTCTAGCGAGAAGTATATATTGTACTTTTAGAATCCACGTCCAGTCGATATGTAGGATCTATAGTTTGATAGATATTACGAAGATGATTTGAGATTTCGTCAGGAGAACGTGTATATGCGGCAAGCTTCCATGTAAAGTTACGGGTTGAAAACAGTATTTCCTGTCTCGCCGTTTTCATAATAAAACCAATGATCAAATGATTTAACAGTGATATCTGCACTACTCATCCACTAAAAAACATCAGTTTATCCTAGTTAATTATACGACATTAATTGGTTTAAATTGTGTACAATGCTTTTGTGTTTTTCCCATAGGTTTTTCTCTTTCGATTCTGAGAGACACATTTTTTTTTTTCAGAGGTTTTGATAGGCTAACATCACGCCGCAATGCACGTCGGGATATGGTGTTTATGTGAAATCGGAAAACATTTTTGAAAAATAAAATAATACTTTATTCCGAGTGTTCTTGCTTTTCTCTTTGAAAGTCATCACATAACGGCATTGTAATACACGGTTCGGCTGCATTAAATATTACATATCTGCCCTAGATATGTATTTATAGAGCCCTGATCAGAAGACCTTTTGACAAACTGGAAGAGATGCCGCCAAAACTTAATACGTGACGTGGACCATAAATATATCAACAATTAAACAACATCTTCCATTTCTTTTCACACAATACGTCTCCTTGCAGTATCAACACTAATTCGGCTGACTTTTATATTTGATCCAATTAGTAGATAGTCTGTATTTACACCATAACGGTGCACAGCTGATCGAAAGGGACTTTTTTGTAGTTTTAAAGATATTACTGATTTTCTGAACTACCTTTCCAACTCCTCATGCAGTTGACTGTTACAGGTCTATACAAGTTCATGGTACAATGCATAAGCTTCACATCGAGAGACTGAAACTGTATTTTCCTTTACCGTTCTGTTTTAAACTCACAATAAAGTGAATAGTCATATTATGTTTGATATTATTATGTTTTATTAACTAGACCAATGGTCTAAACCGCACCTCCTAGTGGTTAAAGCACGTTATTGAATTTAGTTGTTGAATAAGTTATATTTGATGAAAACATTTAAATATTAAGAGTAGCCTACATACAAAATAGGGGTCAATGATAGAAATATAGAATAGAAAATATCAAGAAGATACTGTTGTGATCTCTACAATAAAACAGTTTAGTGCAGGACGTCCAAAGATATTAACAGGCAAACTGATAAGGCTGAATTTTACTCAGGTGTAACTAAAGTCTGATTTAAGGGTTGTTTATATTTCACATCATTAATCAGAATCTGCAAAGTAACAAAAATAAATGTAGTAGAGTAAAAATACCAGGTTAACCTCTGAATTGTAGTGGAGTAGAACAAAGTAGTACATGCTGCTGTAGCAAAAACATTTCCCAACTTGGGATCAATAAAGTATCTTATCTTAAGATGATCGATGGCTACTGCCATATTTGCTAAATGTGCATCTGAACCTTGACAAGTGCATGTTTCAGGCTTATCAATTAACAACAGGAGGGGTCACAGACATAAGACCAGCTGTTAAATAAAGCTCTTCTGACCTTAGCTGTCATGTGGGTATATTAATGCTGCCCATTATGGACACAAGCAATTTTCACCCATGTATTAATTATATGTTTTAAATTTGATAACACCAATGTGTTTCGTATCCCCTAAACCTCCAGGGATGTATACAGTTTAATACTGGCAACTTCTAATTGTGGGAAATACGAAAACATCTTTTTAAAACTAGAATTCCAAGTAGAGACGTGCCATAGAACATGTTTCGAAACACACAATAGCCAGCATGTGTAATTCTGGGGGGGGGGGGGGGGGGGGGGAGGGCTGGGCTGGACCCGTCCAAGTCCAGTTTTGGATAGTCTGGCGTGGTTCCATTCCATTTCAAAGAGCTGTTTGATACTCGGCGTAACCTTGTCGCACTGCCACTCCAACATCCAATCACAGAGCATGAGGGCTAATCACGGGGTTTGTAAAGCAAGGCGGATGTTGTAGTCCCAAACGATAGCTGGGGATTCTGGTTAGTGTAGTGTCTTCAGAAACTCTGTAGTGTCTAAACTCCGAAAAAACAATTTGTTTCTCCGAATCGAAGGTTAACAACACTGCATTGTACACAATTTAAACCAATCAATATTGTGTAATTAACTGATGTTTTTTAGTGGATGAGTAATGGAGATATCACTGTGTAATCATTTGACAGTGTGGGGAATACTTCCGGTTTTATTATGAAAACTTCGAGACCGGAAATACTGTTTTCACCCACGCTAACTTTACATGGAAGCTACCCTATATACAGTACACGTTCTCCTGGCGAGACTTCAAATCATCTTCGTATATCTATCAAACTGTAGATCCTACACATCCACTGGACGTAGATTATAAAAGTACAATATACACTTCTCGCTAGAAATCTAATAAAAAAGCATTTTAATGCCCAAACTATTCCACAATTTAGGATTTTACAGAGGGTTATTTGTGAATAAACGACACAGAGATTTCATAAAGTTAAGGATGTTTTCCTTCTATAAAACAGCTGTGGGCAGCAGATTCTGTGAGTCACAGACAGGAATCCCTCAATTTAAATAAAACGAGGCCACGCTTTAGTAACTCGTGCGCACGCTTTAGTAACTCGTGCGCACGAGTTACTAAAGCGTGGCCACGTTTTATGTATTTTTCTCTCAATGAACCCTCCAGGGCTCCGTAGAAAGCAGAAGTCTAGGGCAAATAATTGCAAGTCTAGTATGTCCCAAAATGATTTAAAAAGAAAAGCAAAATTCTGGAGAAAAAAGAAATAGAAGTGACATTTTGAAATAAAAATCTAATTCTGAGAAAAAGGAATTCTATGAAAAAATGCATATTTTGAAGAAAAAAAGGCAAATTCTGAGAAAAAAGTCATATTTGAGATGTATTGTGGGACATGTAGTTTATGGGCAACATGCTTCTGTAGCATGTAACCGTATAATAAACATATTATATTCTTTGCAAGCTCTTGTGGGGCCACATAAAATGAAGTCGCAGGCCGAATGTGGCCCCCGGGCCTTGAGTTTGACACCCCTGACCTATATGGTCGTTTTTTGTAGGAAGACAGGCTGAAAAAATAACATTTGTAGAGGCAGGCTTGGTGACTCATAGCAGCTGAGATCGTGCTGGTTAAAAGAAGATAAGGCTGTGTTCGACTAAAGAAATGGTTCCAACAGAAAATGTTGCCAACTAAGATGATTTAAGATCTGTATAACTGAGTAAATAATGGAGATTTCATCTACCCGGGAGGCTTAATAACATAGGGGTTACAAAATTAAGAAATTAAGAGTTAGGTTTAGGGTAAAGGTTATAGTGAATAGTATCCTGTATTTTAATAAAAGTTGCTTGCAAAGGGAAATGCCCTTACTGATCTCCTTGCTGAATTTGAACATTTGTTTTATGTTTGAGGCATTTGAAAATGTTTCCTTTTGTAACAAGCCTACTGAAATGTATTTAGTTGCATATAATTGAGCTACAGTAGAAGCTCTTTCAATGTTTTGACTGCTTGTTGTCTAATTTGTCATTCAAAACGATTTTGGTGAAGCTAAAAATGATTTTGGTGTGGGGTGGGGTTGTGGTAATGACTCAATTTCTTTCACACAAATTGGCAAAGAACGGTTCGATATGGAGTCAGTTTTGTTTTCATCAATTTGAGAAAAAAGAGCATCTACAAAACAGTTGGAAGTAGGAAACTACAGTCTAAAATATTCATGTATGCTAATTAACCAAGATGTATTCAAACAAAACAGTGTATAAACAAGACGGACACCCATGTCAACATGAGTGTCCTTAGTCAACAATTGAGTGTGTTGAGACTAATAAGAGGTAAGATCTAAGATATACACCAGGCCCATTTATTGTATTCAAAGTATTCTTTAGCTAACAATGCTAAGCTTTCAAAACAAGAAGAATGTATCTAACTTTAGTGGCAGCGGTGTTTTACTTATCCACGTGATTCTTACAATTCATTATTGCTATCAAAGCCAAGAACAAAATAAGCATTTTTCTGGTGCAGTAAACTTGACTCAGATCCCTCTCTACTCCAACGAACACTTCCAAATCATCTTTGAGGCAAACAAATGGAGTCAGGTGCTTAGGAAACCTGCCAAATCAACCATATGGCCCCTGAGGTGGAAGTAACAGGAGTGAGTGCACAGAAGCTCTCATTTCCTTCCCACAGTGAACATCAACTCAGCAGACTACACCCAAGTTCCTCTAGAAGTGACGAAAGGTGTTGTAGCCCGCAGCAGCCCACTTGACCTCAGCTGCTTTGGGTGAGAATGTCTTCTTCGAAAAAGTGTTGATCCTGTTTCAACACTTTTGGCTTTATTGTCAGTTACAATATGGAGTCGAGCATCACTCTAGTGAAGAGTGAGGTCGCAGTGGTGATGGAGTTACGTCTGTCTGCTGAACATATCAACGCTGTGATTGGTGGGCATATTGCTTGACTCGGGGGGGCTTTCATCATTAGCCGGCACTGCATGGCAAACGGGTGGTGTTGCCCCTTTTTTTGCCTTACAGGCGGCAGTATCACAGCTCTGATCTGTCACCCTTCGCTTGCCTTAATGTGTGAAAGCAAGACGTGTTGCGCCTATTAGCACTTCTTGGCAAGGCTGGCATGCTGATCCCTCATCCCCGGGGAGCCCGGCAATATGGTGCCGCATGTTGACCGCCCGCCAGCCCCGGCTCCCGCTGTCACAACACATCACACATCCCCAACAACCACCGCCACCACCTCCCATCAACCACACCTCCATCACTGTTGATGGATGAGTGACCGGGGCGCCAAACAGCCAGAGCCAGGGGTTTGCTGGGTGGAATAAAAAACAAAAACTTTCGAAAGGGGGGGCAGTGGCATCCCAACACTTTGTTTATGGTTCAAGTTCTTAGTTTGGTAGATTTGGAAAAGATGATTATTTGCAGCCAAACCAAAGGGTTTGAAAACGAATCCTATTCACACTGGTGATTTCTTTAAAACAATTATTTTATAAGAATATTTTTGCCTATATTAGTCAACGGGAAAGGAAGATGATGGCTCTGTCAGTCCTGTCAGTCTTGTTTCATATAATGTCTTTAATTCAACAATCCCTCTGATCTAAGAGCAATGAGAGCAACCTTAACCTGTGCTCAACTCTGGGAAGTCAACAAGTAAACTAGATTTAAAAAACGGAAGAAAAATATGTCTGTAGATATAATCATAAAATAAAAATATAAAGAATTGGGATTGGCTGGTCCACATTGTCAAAACACATCCAAATATAACTTTAGCCAATATAAAACTTTTTGTTTAATTGCTGTAAATGGTTAATTAACTGTGTGTCTGTTATGATGACTGGCACTATGGTGAGTAAACAACCTCTATACAACAGTATGATTCATGCGCGTTGTTGTATACTCTGTTTCTATCGCACTGAAAGCTTTCATAACATACATTAACCTGTCCAGGCCACTCTTTTAGTACTGTAGCTCACTGTAACCATATACTGGTGTAACCCTAACCCTAGAGCTATCCCTAACATCGTGCAGAGGAACAGGGTTCAAATCCAGCCTGGGACAAATTGCCACGTGTTAAACCCCTTTGTCCCCCCTTTCAAATCTTCAAAAAATAATTTCACCGGCCACAATTTCCAGTGATTCCAGTAAATGGACACAATTAAAATAAGTGCAAAACTGTCTGAAAATCAAACCTCACCTACTACTTTATCAGTATCCAACCAAATAAACCACATCACATGATTCATAACAAGAATACTAAAGAGGTGGATGATGGAACAACATTATAATTAGAGAATTATACACAGAAACTGCGAGTAAATACAAAGATGGATGGATTGGAAACCCTAACCCTAGACAGGATATTAATGATCTGTAATTTCCATTCTGTAGCCGTGCTAACTGGCCTATTATAGCGAAGACCACGGCAGTAGATGACTGTGCTGCCTGGATCATGGATCTGATGATGAGTGGGCTCTGCCAGTTACTGAAGATAGTGTCAACTCTGTGAGTCATGAGGCTTCCACTGACTTACTTTGAGTGAGTATTGCAGATAACAAGTAAAAATATCAGACATGTGTGATATTGTGTGTGTGTGTGTGTGTGTGTGTGTGTGTGTGTGTGTGTGTGTGTGTGTGTGTGTGTGTGTGTGTGTGTGTGTGTGTGTGTGTGTGTGTGTGTGTGTGTGTGTGTGTGTGTGTGTGCGTTCGTGCGTGTGTGTGTGTGTGTGGGGGGGGGGGGGGGGGGGGGTCCACCCACAGTGTCTGTGTTGTTGTGGGGAGTGGATAGTTTATAGTAAGAGGAGATTAGAATATATATACTTTTTTACTTTTAAATAATTTAGATATGCAAACGAGGCCTTCCAAATCAGATTTTTTAAATAATATTATATACGATTTCATCATGGGTGACTGTGAAGAGATTAAAAATGTATAATTAAGGAAGTTTATTTTGTTCTAGATTTGATCAACTCAAACTGCAGGCATGGAAATGGCCTTGCTTTGGAAAAATGATATACATCGAAGAATATTTTGGACAATTATACGCAATAACTAGAAAATGAATAGACAGGAAGTCAGTAAGTGAGATACAAAATACATCAACAAGCACCAATAAGACCTTATCTCAAAATATAATCATTTAAATCATTTCAAAAGTATAAAAATAAAACGAAGTTTACAATTTGTTTAATGAACTCAACCTACATGCCTAGATTCAGCTTTGAAGACACAATGGCTCCTTCTTGTCTGAGGAACAAACAGAGGTGGGAGTTTAGAGACCTTTATTAAGTCAAACTCTATCTATAGAATCTAAGTCTGTGGTCAGCATCACAAGCAGCACTGCAGCAGTGTCTCGGCCACAAAGCCACAATGTCTGCCGTGTACATGGGGCTTTGCACAGAGCTGAGTAGTGAAAAGGTCAGCTTAGTGGAGGGACTTGCTACACTGCGTGATTGCATAAGCAAACCTTACCTGTCACAACCATACCTACCCTATGCCCACCATATATGTTCTGTTGTAAGTGCCACAGGTTAAAGCGGCTGTGACACTATGGCTCTCGGCAATGAGTGTGACGCCTGTGAGGGGCCTGTTGTACACCACTGAACCTCTCTGCCCCCCCGCCGCTGCCCACCAGGCATCTGCTGGCGCTGTGATGCTTCGTGGCCCGAGCACCAATGACGGACAGGTCCAGACCTGAAATTCTATTAAAAATCCATATGCCAGAGGTGATGCCTGGACAGTAAAGGATATGTAATCCCTGTGCTTAAGGCTAGGAGGAGAGTGGTGGGGTGAGGGGGGTGAGAGGAGGTGGACGGGGTGGCATGGGTTCGTCTGCTGATCTGTCACAGCTCCACGCCTGGCTAGCCATGCTCACATTAACACTGACAAGACAAAGAGGTGACACATCCCGGCCTGAAGGGCTCGGGGTATATGGACACGTTCATGCACATGCAGGCATTTACTCACATTCATATGTGCGCATAAGCACACTTCAAATCCTTTTTAATATTGAGTTATAGTCTTTTACACACATATTCCATGTCTGTTAAGCTTCCCAGTGTGTACCACCTATTGCCGTCTGTTCTTCATAACAAGATTGAGGCTGACACCATGTTTAAGGGTTTTGAACCCCGCAAACAGCATGCTAATAGTATAACCACATAAAAACACCTATATTTACAATAGGTGTGGGACTATTTTTACATTTTGTCACAAATATCCTGGCCGTGCTAAAACCCCTTCAAAATCGCCCTAAAAAAAGATACTGACATTTATTTTACCTTACACTTACAAATATTTTTTAGCAGATATACTTTTTACAGAATAAGACACAAACAAACTATCTTAAATACCTAGATCATAAGCTTCCCTTCCATTAAGAAAATTATAAAAAAGAAACATGGTCTGAGTCACATCTATCTTACATGATAATACCTGATTATCATGGTAGTTTTTTTACTTCTCAAGCCATCTTCTCAACATGTAAGGATATCCACGATCCCGAAATATATATATTATCTCAAGAAACCTAATTTAAGAGAACAAAACTCTTCAACCTGTATCTATAATGCACAGGAGACCTGAAATACAGAGGATCACGTTATGGTTCACAAACGGTTTGGCTGACAGATGAGGGCTGGCAGAAAGCAATGCCGGAGCAGATTGAACTTTGGGACATCTCTGCTTTGGACAGCTTCAACAAGCAGAGGGCACGCGGCGGTCACTGGGGGCAAGGCTCCGGTCAATGGGGGTTGGCACAACATCCTGAGGAGGGTGTTGGGCATGGAGGGTGAGGGGAGGTGAGGATGGTGAGGGGGGCAGGGGCGTACGAGGCGTTGTGGTGTCATCGTAATGTCAGCCCGTGTCAAGTGAAATCATCGTTAGCTGTAATTTTCTGAGCAATTAGAGTGCTTATATTGAGAACGTTTGCCAGCTGACAAACACGGGGAGTCGCTGAAGGAGTTCCCCACAGCCATGCTACACACACACACACACACACACACACACACACACACACACAATCGTTGAACAACAGCCAGCAATCAACACTTTCCTGCCATCCTGTTTTTCCAGTCCAGTGGACTGCTGTCTATTTTTTCTTCCATTGACATTGCATATATATAAATTAATATTAAGAATGTCATAGACCTTGGAAGCTGCTTTCCAAGTACAATTGATCAATAGAGCAAAAATATACAAATATTTAGGAAAAAACACACATTTTCTGTCTTCTTTAACTTCTGGTTATCTCAATTAAAGGTGGGGTAGGTAAGTTTCAGAAACCGGCTCGAGATACACTTTTTGTTATATTCCATGGAATGCTCTTAACATCCTGATAGCAATGAATATCTTACGTGCTTTGACAAAAAATTCATAAAAAAATGTCATCTGTAGAAGCCGTAATACTGTAAAAAGTACAACCAATCCGTTTAGTCGGCCGGCTAAACGGATTGGATGGCCTACCTGCCCGTCAGCCTTCCATCGGGGCACAAACCTATCTCGTGCCCTCATTGGTCATGTGCGCGTTCCTGTGTGTTGGAGGAGGGGCTCTGTGAGGAAGTGGCAGATTTTCTCCGGTTGTGTATTTTCAAATTCTAGCGATCTCGAGCCGGTTTCTCAAACTTACCTACCCCACCTTTTCAGAAACCGGCTCGAGTGCACTAACATTTGAAAGAACACAGCCGAAAATAATCCGCCCCTTCCTTCAGACTTCCTTACAGAGCACCTCCTCCAACACACATGAACGCGCACATGACGTCAGCAGACTGGTGAAAGTGGCCGCCTGTTGCTGGCGAGTCATTGAAGTACTGCTGCAATGCACGCCCAATGACGGCACGCCCAATGAGGGCACGAGATACATTTGTGCGTGCACGAGATGGAAGGCTGACAGACAGGGCGGCAATCCAATCCGTTTAGCCGGGCGTTGTACTTTTTACAGTATTACGGCTTCCACAGATGAAATTTTTTTATGGATTTTTTGTCAAAGCACTTAAGATATTCATTGCTATCGGGATGTTAAGAGCATTCCATGGAATATAACAAAAGGTGTATCTTGAGCCGGTTTCTGAAACTTACCTACCCCACCTTTAAGTCTCTTTTTAGGTTAGTTGGGAATAATATAGAAATACATATTTCAATTATGCAAGGAAACAAAAGAAAATTGTAGCAACTGCAGCAGGAAACTTTAAAGTACTGCTCAAAGCATATGTCTTATATTTTGGAAAAATGCTGGGGGTGGGTGACAGGGACATGATTTGGAGAGGCCACCTCGATCTGATACAGTTAAAATAGGGTCATGTGGTCCCAGTCCACTCACTCAAACTGGGGGGTGACTGACTGACCCCCCCACATCATCTTTTCAGCCTCAAAACAGTCAAATACACCTACATACTGTAGTTCCATGTGTGAACTGACAGATGCAAACACAAAAGCATGTTCAGAATTGTCACGAATCATACCGTCATTTAAACGATAAACACTCTACACTGCGTCATGTGATGGGTTTTTACTATTTGACCAGACCTAAAATTGAAAAGATAATTATACAAATGATAAAATCTCAAGTAAAAAAATCTCTTTGATTTCATTTTTTTTTTTCAAACACTTAATTCATTATGTTACCAGCAGACCTGGATGCACTCAGTTAAGGCTAATGTAAGCAATGTGCTGCTGATATTAGCAATGGGAAATGTACACACCAGAAATGTCAGCCAGCGTTATAATCCCAAAACACACCGGTTGTACTTCTTGGTACCGATATAATGTTAAAACTGAAAACATCCCGTTTGAAAATATAATTTGCAGCCCAATAGTGTTAAAAGACTTGCATATATTCTTCTAGGGCTGCTCGATTATGGCACAAATCATAATGATGATTATTTTGGTCAATAATTGATATCACGATTATTAAATACGATTATTCATTGACTTTGAAAACATCCATTTATTGAACTTTAAAATAAATAATAAATTGAACAGTATCTTTTTAACTGTTGATTACCCTGAACGTATAATTCAACTGAAAAACCAATACAAAAATAAATTAAATAAATTATAAATTTAAATAAATAATATCCAAATAATAAATACCAATAAACAAGATCAAATATTTTGGAGCGCACTTCCTACTAAAGCTACTAAACATATATAAATATGATTGTTACGACGTGAGGTGCAGGTGAAAGAACGATACGTGGAGAGAGGGTTTTCTTGCAAAAAATAAACAGGCGTTTTATTCTTAGCCTTCCACATTATTCCACAGAAACTGCATGCCTGGTGCTGCATTCACCAGCAAGGAACAAACACAAAAACGAATGCCCCTTCCCCTCTCTTCCCAACCACATTTATAGGAGTTTGTCTCTCATCTGCAGAATGTAAGAGATGATGCTGTTGGTTGTTGTTGCCACTGCCTCACCAGCCACCCAGTTCTCCTTCAGCACGTCCAAAGGGCCTCTGACCTGTCTGCCATATAACAACTCAAAAGGGGAGAAACCAGTTGAAGCCTGTGGCACTTCTCTGTATGCAAACAAACTACATAGGAGTACGCTAGTGAGTTTTGCTGTACCAAGTGGTCTAAGATTGGCAAATCATCTCCAAGGATCACGTCATAAGCTAGGTGCTCTAGCACACCAACAGTTAGCATAAAGGATTGCCCTTCAACCTCAATGATAACATCTGCAGTTGGGTAATCTTTTTTACAACCATGAACACATGTGATATTTATCCTGCCATCAAAATCAGCTATTGCATTGCTAAGTAACCTGGACTTCACCAAGGTTTGTGAACTACCAGTGTCAGCTAGGGCTTTCACTGCTTGACCATTTACAGTGACATCTACTACATGTCTATGTGGAACAATTCCACTATCAGTAACATTAGCATGGTCAACACTTTCTGCACGAGGTACCGAACACATCTCAACCGACTTAGACTTTCTTAATGGACACAATGAAGCCTTGTGGCCAGGTTGCTGACAGTAGTAACATATAAAGTTGGTTTTTAAGTTTGGATATGCAGGTTTCTTACCAACCCCAGTGTCCACGCTCTCTACAGTTGGCCAAGTGTGAGGTTTGCTCTCCCCATACCTTGGCTTCCCAACAGTCACTCTTTTCTTTGAAGGTCCCCTGTGGGCCGCTGCATACCGTTCTGCCAGATCTGCCGCTTCTTCCCCAGTCTGGGGATTGTGCTCCTTGACCCAGGTGCGGACGTCTGGTTGAAGCACACGGAGGTACTACTCCAAAATGATAGTCTCTCCAATTACAGTCTCTCCCACTGGCAAAATGGTGCTCCGGAACCGCTGTCTGTAAGTTTCTTCAGTCACATTAAACTTCATTAACACTGCTGCTTTAACTGCTTCATATGACTCTGACTGTTCCTCATCCATTCCAGCATAGGCCTCAAGAGCTCTTCCTGTCAACAAGGTTACTACTCTGACGGCCCACTCAAATGGCTGCCACCCCCATGTTCTGGCCATCCGTTCAAACCGAACAAAAAAACTGTCTGAGTCTTCACCTTCTTTGAAGTCAGGTATCCTTGGCTCACTTACATAGGGCCTTGCTGTCCGGATTGGTGGATCAATATTCTGCAGAGGCTGGACAGGCCAATCGGATAAGGAGGCAGGCCTGCTAGTTTGAAGTGGATTGAATTTTCCATGTGGCTCACCTTTTAGCAGGTGTGTCGAGGTTTCAGCTTGTAGCCTTGGATTATCAGCATGCATTGCATAGGGATGCTGTTGAACAGGGTCATAGTATACTTCTGAGTCCTGCCTTGACTTTGAAACCATGTCACTTCTTAATTGTTTCATCTGTTCAAAAAGTATTGCCTCAGTCTGCTTAGACCTGTGCACAAACTCTCTAATTAAGCTTTTTGTGAAGCATGTATCGAGGCTTGTATCGTTTTGGGCCTGTGACGTCACCGATGACAAACGAAGCCTCGCTGCCTGTCGATACCACGTGATTTTAGATTTTATTGATCTGTGTGAATCTTTGCTGTACTATTTTTCACGCTTACCCTGTTGCTGCTTTTGTACAACTGAATTTCCCCTCGGGGATTAATAAAGGTTCATCTTATCTTATCTTATCTTACTGCTTCACGAAGCGATTCAGATCGGTTGAACCACAACGCTCATAATACCCATGGATGTATAATAAGAACCATAATACCCCTCCTGTACCCGGCGGGCCCGGTGACACGATGGAATCAAGAGAGCTCAGACCCTCACTCATATAGAGGTCGGAACATGTCATAAGTATAAATAGATACAAGCATAAATAAATGTAGGAATAAAAACATCAATAAATACAGGAATACATATCTTACTGTATTTTCAGGGAGCTTTAGTGTGTGCTGTGGCTCAGCTGGAAAGCAGTTGACTCATGACCGCAGGGTCCCTGGTTCAACGACTGAACACGTATTTTTTGTTGTTTATAAAAGCTACAGCTAAATTAGATAATGTAGTTAATAAATGTATTCTTTGAGGTTTAGCCTTTCTCGGGGCTACAACATGGTTAAGTTTACGAATATTATTAAGGAATACAAATCCCTCTTTGCAATGTTTAGCAGCCTCCTTAGGCTTTTCAATCACAATCATTAAACTGGAATAAATACAATATTGTTAACATGTAAATATGATTTAATGTTCGTTGTTTAGAGTTATTCTAAAGCTTTACTCAATGGGAACTCGGTATGAGATAGAGCACACTGTTGAGATGTCCAATCTGCCTGTTTTACACACTTTGACCAACAGGGGGGTTTGTGTTCAGATGAAGCCCATGATGAAGCCTCATAAGATGAACCCTTTTGCGAACCAATTGGCTGGAAAGCTTCAAAGCTTCATAAGGCTTCATCTCGCCATCACTAGCTGCATTCACCAGCAAGGAACAAACACAAAAACGAATGCCTCTTCCAAACCACATGTATAGGAGACTGCCCGCCTTCCCACTCCAACCTGGCCAATCAGGTCATGGTTCTGAAAGCGGAGTGAAGGCTTAAATACAAAATTAAACACTGTTGTCTACCTTTAATAAAACCCTAAAGGCTTAAGTAAATTCATTATTGCATTGCCATAAATATTATACCTTCAAGAACAACAAGGTCTGCTTAAAACAGATAGTTTTTAACTTAATTGACACTCATAAAATCACACATTTCCTGACCAATCGCGTCCAAGACTCCGCCTACTCATACGGCACATAAGGAGTACTTTGGAGGCGTGCTCCCCCTTTGAGCACTGGGACAAGATGGCCTCCATGTCTGAACAAAGGAAATGGTGATTACTTGGTGCTTGTGTGTTTTACAGACTGACAAACGAATTTAGACGCATTTTATTAGTTTGTCTATGTAAACTGTTTTTATAACTTTAACTGAAATAAAGGCAACTCAGAAAAAAACATGTACTACCTTTCTTAACAAACAAATAGTTAAGACCAACATGTTAGTGAGGGAGTGTGTGCGCTTCCTCACATTGATAAATAAAAATAAATTAGACTAAAATTAATTAGATCAAATATGTTGTAGTGCACTGTCACAACCTAGCAAAGCAAAATAATCGTTTTTTTCGATTATGTTGTTTTCGTAATAGTGGCAGGCCAAAATCGTAATTGCGATTAAAATACGATTAATTGCACAGCCCTATATTCTTCCATATCATACTTGAAGTATCACAAAGTATATCATATAATAATAGGACTAAAAGGCTTGATAGTGCTTGCATGAGATATGCAGCTTTAGCTTCAGTCGTTCAGCCAGATATGATGTATGTAGCCATTAAGTGCATTTTTAATATCCATATTACAGTGTACTCCTTTAAACCCAGTCAGCTAGAAAATGTGTGGTAAAGAGGATATTTTCAACCAGCTCATGGAGCTTATGGTAGCTCAAGGAGCTACAGCCAGATCATCTGCGTCCATCTGCAAATATAAGACGAGGATTCTGTCTCCTTTTCTGAATTAAGGAGCAATTGTTAAAAAATATATTTACATTTGTTGCCAATAGGAGAAGGGAAAAAGGAAAAGTAGAGAAGAACTGTAAAAGTCAGGTAATGATCCTGTAAATATATAGGCTATGGGAATACATTATTTATGTTTGTGCTGGATTAAAGCCGATAGATTTCAGTCTCACTCTGTCTTGCTCTCACTTTCTCTCTGCCTCACACTCGCACTCTCCTTCAAGACTTTCAGAAAGCTTTAACATCTCCAACAACATGGGCGTCCTCCCATGTCACCCGTTGTTTCACTGACACGCATCTATTTGAGTCGTTGCCCACATCCTGTCCGCTCACGTTGGCTGGTCCCTCGTCACCAGTAGCCACCCAGACACCAGCATCTGTCTCTACCGAGTGAGGGAATTCAGGATATGACACCAGGCAGAGCACCAGGCCTGACAGAGACTGCTTCAGAGAGTACTGCGATACTGTTGTGGTTTTCAACAACAGAAATGGGCAGCAGTCCAAGCAACAAGAAGCAGAAAGAGACAACATGGATCACACAGCTGTCAAAGAGTGTATGAGTTAGAGAGAGAGAGAGAGAGATCGCATGCCCTATTATGGTCATTTTCAGGTTTCATATTTGCATATTGTGCCTCTACTGTGACATGTTTACATGCTTTAATGTTCAAAAAGCTCCAGAAATCAGAGCTCAGTCTGCTCTGATTGGTTAGCTGGCCGGCTTCTGTTGTGATTGATCAACCGATTTGAGATGCCTCGCCTCTTAGCCTATCACGTACAATGTGTTGGATTGCTAGCCTGTAGAAGCCCTAGTGTTACATAGTGATGTCACTATGTTAAAGAAGTAAACAAAGGAGTCCAACGGAGGCGTTTCTTTGGAGGGAACTTTTTTACATGTGCAAAAACTACAGGAAAGGGATAACTCCAAAAAGCATAAAAGGGCCTCTTTAAAAAAATTTAACTGGATTGTATCAGGGTAAGGTATTTGGTAGCAACATTATTGTTAAGCATCTCAACTTGTTTAAAGTGACCTCAAACTCTTTGGCAAATGTTGGCTTCGTCATTTTATTACACCAATTGTGAATTTAAGAAATGTCATTTTTTTTTTTAAAGGTATATTTTTCACTTGGAATCTTTACAAACAATAATGACTGACTTAAAATTACTAGAATGTATTGGATTGCCCTCTTATCTGTTCTTGTACATCTTTGTCTGATTGTGTATTTCTTAATGTGACAATAAGGGTGAGGGGTGAGGAAGGCAGAAAAACACAAATAAAGACAAACCGGACAAAGGCGGGGGGAGGTAAACAGAGAGAGGATGTACAACAGACAGAGGGCTGCTCCTCCCCCCATGCATCATGGTTAGGTGCCGGGTGTATAAATACCCCACTTTCGCCGTAGGGCCAACTCAGCGCAGCAGGACCCTCTCTGCCTCCCTGCTCAGACCACCCGGCCCCCCTCTCTTCTTTCCTCCTTTTCCACCTCCCCAGCCCTTCACCTCCCTCTTACATCGTCTAATTAGGATCTTGGGCCTCGTTAGGGCCAGCAGCCCCCGGGGGCCCGCTGATACAAAAGCTGATTCTAACTGACGTAACAAGTCAATGCCAAGGGGACAGATGCTAATTTTAATTAATTAAATGGAAGGGTCAGCTCGTGACAAACGAGGGCCAGAGGGAGGGTCGGTGGCCGGTGTGCTCCGACCAGCCAGACCCCCGGTCTTCTGGAGGGGGAGATCAGCACGATTGTTGTTATTTATGCTGTTATTCATGTCACAATGCCAGAGCCTGCGTTCCCAGAATGAGAACTTTCCAGGCAAGTCAGGGCTGGTGGGCAGAAGGTGATTGGAGCGGGGAAGAAAGAAGTTGGCATTCCACCTTGTTAGCACCATTTACAACATGTATAATACTTATTATGGGGGTGAACTATCAGGAAAACATGGCTTTACCTCACTACAAGTTTTTTTTTTTAAACCAAAATTGTGTTCAATTATATTTTGTCTGTTCTATGAATCAATAAAAGGAAACCACAATGAGAAATTGTTTTGGTTTAGGCTACCAGGGGGTGGTATCATTTAGTACAGTACAAACTCAGAAAAAAAACGGTCTAAATAAAACACCTGTCTTTGAGAAATTCCGTCAAAATTTGCAACAGCAAGGATGTTATGTTAAAAACATACTAAATCTCTTCTATTTCCAAAGATCTGCTAGATGTTCTGCTCATACAAACTGAAGCATGATTATTTACAGTATGTTCTTCTTTGTGTGGAGGATCTTCAGTACTTACAACCACAGGTGCTTTCGGAGTAAACCAACAGTGACAAGAAAACCACAAGTCAGTCAGTGTCTGCTGTTCTGGTGCCGTCTGTCTGATAAAACAGTCAGCTTTACCTTTAGTACAGTAAAGTGGTAGATGAGGGGACTATCATGGTGTATTAACTGGCTGCACAGCCTATTCTGCTTGAGGTGTTGAACCCCTTAAAACATATCTAAAAATTAAGAATCCCCCTTCTTGTCCCTCTCTTCCTCTCTTCCCACTGACCTAGTTCTGGCATTTGATCCTGACTGGAAGATCAACCCCTAGAGGGTGCACAGTGTCAGCCCTGTACCATGTCAATTCCCACACAAAGGGCACCCTTTGTCACTTCATATTTTCAAGGCTCCAAAACCCCAGCTTTTCATTGTTGTTACTGGCAGGGGTCATTTCCTGGTGGTGGCCCTGCCTCCCTGTCCTTCTCTCCTGTGGCGCACCTGCTGCCGTTGTTGACCATCACACAACAGGGAGCCAAATGTCTCCGTTCACAGATTATAGATCGAACTTCATCCATCAAATCAATTATTTACTTATCTATGTAGCGTTGACCATCATTTCATTTGTGATAACATTGTGTTTGTCAACCAAAAGTATGAGATGACATTCTAGAAGAATCTCTAAAAGAAAAAAAGGACAGGCTGCAAACCAAACACCAAGCCTAATCGCTGGAGGCCAAAGTGGGAAAGCACCTGACATGTCAGTAATATACCTTCACTCCACAGGAAACACTAAGTAATGTAGGTCTAAGTTGAATCATGAGGTCTGTCCTGTCTGTGATTGACTGGCTGCTCTTGTTTCTTGGACTTTTTTTGCCTTGTGAATTAATGGTCAAAAATGGATCCCAATTGTATTAAATCGGAGCCCTTTAATTCCTTCTTGAAAGTGAAGAAATGTATGCTAAAACTACTTTCACTCCCTTTAATCCATCTCCTCCATGATCTATGACTCAGACACATGGGGCATTGTAACAGGGTGTCCTTGATGAGGCCCAGCACAAATTACCCAAAGTGCCATCTTTGCCATCGCCGTTACTATTTGACAACAGGAGAGTGAAGGCTGCTCCTGGCAGGAAGTGAGCCCAGAACCTGGCACTATTGGTGGCCAACACCGGCCAGCGCTCCGCCGGGGGTCAGCAGCCATCACACACGGCGGCCTAATGCTGCTGATGAGAGAGAGCCCACCTCGGAGGCCTGCACCCCCCCGGGGCGTGGCCACTCAGCATCATCTTAACCTGAGCTGACAGACAGTCCGCCACGCGACAGTCACACTGCCGTGCACGCACTCACACATGCACCGATTCATAAGAATACACACATGCGCACACACACAAATTCATAAAAATACCCATGGCCACACAAAACCTTCTTTTATACACAAAAGGATGCAGCCACACACGCACAAAAACAAATAGCAGGCATACAGTGCATCATTTAAAATTACTAAACCATATCTACATCTCAATAATCTGATATCACCTTTATAAGTACAATTTTTTAGCTAAATGCAAACAATATTCACATGCAGGTAATTGGTCGTAAACAAAAGGTTTTTAAGAAAGAAAACTTTTGACCTGATGACACCAGAAAAAGTTTAATGAAAATCCAGTTAATAGTTGTCAAGACATTTCATTAAAAACCACAAATGTTAAAATCATAGTGGCACTACTAGGAAAGTCAGAGGATCAAAATAATGCATACAGTAGATGTAATCTTCTTTGTTCCATTTTACAGCAGTTCATACGATTGTTCAAATATTTCAGGCAGTGGACTGACTGACTGACATTGCCACCCCTAAAGCCACACTGCTAGCATGAGTAAAATCAGAAAGTAAAATGGAACTACTTAAGTAAAATAAACTTGATAACACAAATATATCCAAAAACGTAAAACATGTACCATTTCTTATGTATTGACGTCACCAGTAAAAAGCATGCACACAAAGAGAAAAGGGTCAAAAGTCCAAGTGGATGTGATGGTTTTCACACCCAGCATGTGTACGTGTGTGGTTAGAAACCAGATTAGAAATAGAGTGTGGAAACTGTTATAGGTCAAATATAGTGGAGTGCAGTGTACAATCTTAGAATGTACAATGACTCCTCAGAGAACAGCATCGCTCTTTATTCTAATAAAAGTGAATAATGGAGATATTTTCTAAATATGTAATTAATGTACTTTTTATTTTTAATCAAAAATAAATAACAACTTGTGTTCTGTTACAGCTAAGTTTACTCTTGTTGCATTTTCTGGGCTATTCTTTATGTGCCTATAGAGTGGTGAAGTTCCTCCCCTTCCGGGGGAGCTCCATGGGACCTTATTTCGAAAAAATTATGTATTGAAGTCAATGGAGAGAGAATGATTATCTTTCAATCCCGTTTGAATTGTGCCACGAATTACATATATGATGTTTGTCAATTTAAAAGATAATTTTGCAAGTCAAACAAATACAAATGTGTCGTAAAACTGTGAAGTAACACATTTGTTTGTGACATGTCAATCAATCAATCAATCAATGTTTATTTATATAGCCCAATATCACAAATGTTACATTTGTCTCAGTGGTCTTCACAGTGTGTACAGAATATCAGTATGACAATACGACACCCTCTGTCCTTAGACCCTCACATCGTACAAGGAAAAACTTCCAAAGAAAACCCAGTTTAAAGGGAAAAATGGGAGAAACCTCAGGGAGAGCAACAGAGGAGGGATCCCTCTCCCAGGACGGACAGACGTGCAATAGATGCCGTGTGTAAATTGAAAAGATAATACATTTGCAACATAGGTAGTCCAAATGTTTGGAAATGCATGTGTGTATAATAGGAAGATGAATCCACGAGGATATCCATCCAGGACCTATGATCCAGGACCACAGCCACGACTCAAGATCCAGCGCTCGCGATCCAGGACACAGGACCGCAGGATCATCCATGACTCCGGATCCCAGCGTATATAGACACCAAAAAGAAAGACATTTGGGGAAGCTGGGTTAATCGGAACATGAGTGTACACGGGTATAGACAGAGAGAAGGAAGAAGTAAGATGTCCCCCGACAAACTAAGCCTATATCAGCAAAACTAGGGGCTGAATCTAATCAGCCCTAACTATAAGCTTTATCAAAAAGGAAGGTCTTAAGCGCACTCTTAAAAACGGATAGGGTGTCTGCCGCCCGAACACAAACTGGAAGCTGATTCCACAAATGTGGAGCTTGATAAGAAAAGGCTCTGGCTCCCATTGTACTTTTAAAGATTCTAGGAACAACCAACAACCCTGCATTCTTGGAACGCAATGCCCTAGTAGGACAGTAGGGTATAATGAGTTCTTTAAGGTAAGATGGCGCCTGCCCATTAAGGGCTTTGTAGGCGAGAAGAAGAATTTTAAATTCTATCCTGTGTTCTATAGGGAGCCAGTGTAAGGCAGCCAGAACAGGAGTAATGTGGTCCCTTTTCCTAACTCTGGTTAGTACACGAGCCGCAGCATTTTGAATCAGCTGAAGCGACTTGATTGACTTCTTGGTACTCCCTGATAATAAAGAGTTACAATAATCCAGCCTAGAAGTAACAAATGCATGGACTAGTTTCTCTGCATCGTTTTGAGGCAAGATATGCCTGATTTTTGCAATGTTACGTAGATGGAAGTAGGCGGTCCTTGAAATTGATTTTATGTGGGCGTTAAAGGATAAATCCTGATCAAATATAACACCAAGATTCCTTACAGTCTCACTGGAGGCCAAATTAATGCCATCCATAGTTAGTATGTCTTTAGATAATTTGTTTCGTAGATTCTTCGGGCCAAGTACAATAACTTCAGTTTTGGTCGTGTTTAACATCAAAAAGTTTAAGGTCATCCACGTTTTTAAGTCCTTAAGGCAGTCTTGAATTTTATTTAGATGATTAATTTCATCAGGCTTGATTGATAAATATAGTTGAGTATCATCCGCATAACAATGAAAGTTTACAGAATGATTCCTTATAATATTGCCTAACGGAAGCATATATAATGTGAACAAAATAGGTCCGAGCACTGAGCCCTGTGGCACTCCATGGCTAACTTTGGTTTGCGTGGAAGATTCATCGTTAACACGTACAAACTGAGAGCGTTCAGATAGATAGGACCTAAACCAGCCTAAAGCAGTTCCCTGTATGCCAACTAAGTGCTCTAGTCTTTGCAATAGGATATCATGGTCGATAGTATCAAATGCAGCACTAAGATCGAGCAAAACAAGAATAGAGACAAGTCCCTTGTCTGAGGCTATTAGAATATCATTTGTGACTTTAACCAGAGCTGTCTCTGTGCTATGATGTGTTCTAAAGCCAGACTGAAAATCTTCAAATAAATCATTGTTTTTTAAGTAATCACACAACTGTTTTGCGACCGCTTTCTCAAGAATTTTTGAGAGGAACGGAAGATTAGAAATAGGTCTATAGTTGGCTAAAACCTCTGGATCGAGGTTGTGCTTTTTAAGAAGCGGTTTTATCACTGCTACTTTGAATGATTGTGGAACATAGCCTGATAATAAAGACATATTCATAATATTTAATAAAGAAGTGCTAATTAATGGAAAAACTTCCTTCAACAGCTTAGTTGGAATTGGGTCTAACATACACGTTGATGGTTTAGAAGAGAGAATCATTGAATGTAATTGTTCAAGGTTAATGGCTGAAAAGCATTCTAGTTTACTATCTAGTGTAATATTAGAACTTACGATTCCGGGAGCTGTTGATAACACTATACTGGTCGAAGGCAAGAGGTCATTAATTTTGTTTCTAAGAGTAACAATTTTATCGTTAAAAAAGCACATAAAATCATTACTACTGAGTGCTAAGGGAATAGAAGGCTCAATCGAGCTGTGGCTCTCTGTCAGCCTGGCTACAGTGCTGAAAAGAAATCTTGCATTATTCTTATTCTCATCTATTAATGAAGAGTAGTAGGCTGCTCTCGCTTTACGCAGTGCTTTCTTATATTCATTGAGAGTAATATGCCAAATTAAACGAGATTCTTCAAGTTTAGTGGAACGCCATATCCTTTCAAGTTGTCTAGACTTTTGCTTTATTTTGCGGGTTTCGGCACGTTAGTTATGTGAAACGCTCAACGAACTACATCTCTGGTCTCGACTCTCGCAGAACACCACACGTCACCAAGATGGCCGTCACTACTGTCTTGTCAACAAAACGATTGACTACCCTCACTATCACCACAATGAAACACGTCCAGAAGAATGTCATGCAAAGCTGTCTGCCTGCCTTCCTTTGATTCTCTCTGAACTGCCTGGTCTTTTTAATGTTTAATGTCAACCATTTGTGCAGATAGCATGAAGTAGAAAAGATCGGCGATCGCCGATACTAGAGTTAGCATTTCTCCCCCGGGCTTAAATTGTGTATTATAGAATGATCACACCGGTGACAGTACTCTTCAAAGGGTTCACGAAATATTACTGTTTAACATTTTGGGTTACTTAATGTTACTTCATATTAAGGCTAATAAAAATGACAAGGCTGTAATGCTAACTAACGTGCTAGCTACTAGCTAAGTAGCTAACTTGATCCAGCCACTCCTGGGGGGTATACTACGAAGCAGGATTTTCGCTTAGCCGGCTAACTTCAGGGAAAACTCGGAGTTTCCGGTCCTACAAAGCTGGTTCTCTTTTTAGCAGGCTAGATCTCCATGGTAACTTATGCTGTGCGGCTAACCTGGTCCCGACCAGAGGCCTGTACTACGAAGCTGGTTCAACCCAACCTAACCTGGATATGTTTGAGATAGCCGGTTGGCCTAATCCAAAACATACGCGCTCTTGCTAAACTATACTACGACACGGGTTATCAAGTGGATCGCTCAAGCCAGCCATGTTCTATCTAGTTAGGTGCGCGTTCACATGAAAGGGGTGGCATTTGGAGCATTCGACCAATCACAAACATGGACAAGCGTACTGACAGCGCAGCGTCATACTTCCTGAATGAAAAGTCAACTATATAATTAGACAAATATGAAGACGTTAAACTTTAAACATCCATGACTTAAACACTTTATCCAGGATAAAAGCCACATAGCTGCACCTGCAAGGTGAATACAGCTGGTAAAAGAAAAAGTTGCCCGTCTGCCCCGTGAGATGAGATGTCCTTCAACATGGCGCGCTGAAATTCATTTCCGGGTCACTACCGGAGGACCGAGGAGTCGAGGAGTCGAGGAGGGGAAATTTGAGTATTGAGAAACCTCTATTATTTTTCCGAAATAAGGTCCCATGGACCGGAAGTAGATAACTTCGCGTAACTTCGCCACTAGTGCCTAGTCGTGGTCCCTTTAAAGGGAAATGGAAACACTTTTCAAACTGCTTTCCATGCGACAATATTACCATTAGGAAATGTATTTATCTAGTCTATTTCCAATGTAAACGATCGAGATACGCGAATTTACTTTTTGAAATACGTGCCTAATGACCATGGGCGCTTCCATTGCTCCGGGACTTTTCCAGTGACGTCACTGACTGGGTACGGCTTCCTGGGCCAAAGCTCAATAACAAACAACATGGCGTGCAATGCACCAGTAGTTTACATTACAAGAAAACGGTCGTCGTCAGGAGTTTATTGTATTGCCCCAGGCTGCACAAATGGATTTTATACAAAGAAGGAAGAAGTACATTTCCATAGGCTGCCACTAAAGGATGAGAAGCTGCTCAAAGTCCAGTCTGGATGCCTGGTTCAATACAAAACATTGGATTTGAAGCCAGGATCTGTTCCCACAATATTCGATTTCTCAACGTATGCAGTCGGGAACACCGACCGTCCCAGCACGTCGGCCGCGCAAGACAATGACAGTGTCAACAAACGTGAAGTTCGAGCCACCAAACGAGTTGCTTCAGCTGCCGAGAGAGAGGTACATATTGCAGCACTACCAGATTACTAGCTCACACATGTATTTACTGACACAGTGTGACCTTATTAATTAACGCAATCGCGTCCAAACTAAATGGTAGCTATTATTATGACGCACAATAGAGAATTGGGGGTGTTCTATAGCTCAACTAATTAAACTGGCATACACACGCTCATCTGTCGAAAACAGCCCTAAAAAGGCTAGTATTGCTATTGATGGATGGTATTGCAGGACCCAGAGCGCACGGAGCACAGAGCGGACAGCAGATAACGGAATTACAGTTTTATTGCTTATAGATTATCAGAACATTTCAAAGGGGACACAGCCCCATTGGATATTAACCTATGGATTAATTACATCATCGTTTTTATCGTTGTAATGCCATTGAAGACCAGTTTAGACCAGACAATGAGGAAGGTAAGCCGTTAGCCTGGCGTATGTTAGTACCTAGCGCCACTTGTTTTGATGTACGTTTTTGTGGATAACCTCGCGAGTTTGTATCTTTCAGTGTTGAGGTGGGCACCGTTAGATTCTGTGTCTCCTTGCGATCATAAACGATGTGTTGGATGTGCGGCTAGGATAAGTAATAAGGGAGCTAGGAGTGATTTTCGGTGCAGTCATAGGTTAGCATTTTTCGCTCGGGGCTAATTCAGAGGCTCACTGTTAGCATTGTGTTTTTTTAATTTTTTTATTCCGGATCGTATGCCACTCTATTCGACCGAATCGGTTCATAAGCATAGGCCATGGGATGCCTGGTAACTGTAGTGTAGATGCTTCCACATCAATGTCATCTCCCGACGAATAGTCAAATTCATCGTTCAAAACGTCGATCTCATTGCAAAATTCCTCCATCGCTGCCATATCTGCTACGTTGTGTTGACTTCTGGTGGAGCGAAAACACAGCCAGTGACGTCACCATTTGGGACTCCCCTAATGGCCTGGTCCCGGAATTCCCCACCCGGCCGGCGGATAATTAATTTTCTTTTGGCGAGTAATATCATATACAATAAATATTACGATCAATATCCATTGTAAAATGAATAAACTACCGGAATATTATAACTGTAATTGGTGTTTCCTTTCCCCTTTAAGAATCAGGATGACATCATCAGATGGGTGTGTCAGGTGATCATTAGAGAGGAAATAGGCAAAGCATGGCTCTGTGAGCAATGTGTTATTGTTTGTAAGAAATCCAGCTACATCTGTCTTAATGCCTTTGATTGCATCTTATGTAAGTATTGTTTATGTTATTAACAATTACAGATGATTATTTTTAGAAAATATTGTATTCTGTGGTGTTTAATGCTGGAGATCTTCCGAGTTATCTCAATATTGTACAAGGTTAATGCAAGGAAAGTTAAATGAATAAATGTACAAATGGTTGATTATATGTTTAAAATATTATGCCATTTATAACTGTTTAAGTTCTAGAATTACAATAAATACATTAAAAAGCTTACAGTAAATATAACAAGGCAATTCAATTCATGTTAAAGCTGTGTTGATATAAATCAACACAGCTTTAACATGAATTGAATTGCCTTGTACAATTGCCTTGTACATTGTGCATATTTGTATATGTAGAAATGATCATAGAATTGATTATATTTTGTTTCACACCATCCTATTAAACCTGTGGGCAAAGGATTCACGTCTTCAGAGTCTTGGTGTACGGAAGGAGTTTATCTGGCTGTTAAGCTATATACACTACGTATACCGGGGACAGCACAACTTGACTGTGTTCAACATGAGGAAAACATATTTGTGCATCTTACAAATTCCTGCTAACGGCCCACATATTATGCTCCCTTTCATGTCCCGTGGATAGGATGCATAGTTTTGCTCGAGGGCACTTGCAGGCAGCGGCAGGCCAAAATGTAACACTAGGCGCATAATGTACCCCGAAGTTTAAAATGTCACTTGAAAATGTAACTTCATATCAAGCCTTCTGAGTCATTAGCATGCAGCGATGATCACAGAAATTCCAGTCTAAAACTGAAATGTTGGCGCTGACATGGTTGGTGGCGTGCCCTGAGCGAGCAGCAGGTCTTTTGTCAGAAAATTCAAGTTTACCTGGATGAAATGGTTGAATACACTAACAACACAAGCAAAAACCAAAATCAACAGATTGGGAAAAGCCACATAAGATACACAGCTATGAAATACATGTGGGCTTTACAGCAGCTGCTCAGTCAAAGTTCTTCCAACCAATATAGAAAGATGTGCCATCTAGTCTGGTAATATGAACCCATCCGAAACCCAACAACCCATCTGATAAACAGCACCAAATGAAGACACATCAAACCCGAGAGCAGGTAATTAGTTGCCAACACATTACATTCACAGGAGTTCATTGCTTGAATGAAGTGTTGCAAAGCAGCATGACTCAGAATATAAAGTGTAGATTTGGCATTAAGCGTGTGTCAGTGTAAGTGTAGTGTAACTCAGAACAGATGCTCAGGACATCACTGAAGATGCAATTACAGTAATTAGAAAAGGTAGTAAATTCACACATAACATTTAAACAACAAGTCCTCCAACTCATACGACCAAATGGGTCGATTGTTTAAGCACCAGATTACGACCCATAGCCACGTTTTAAAGTGTAGCACCTCTAGTGGTCGTGTAAGAAACAACATGCTCCCGTTTATTTACAAATAACCCTCTCTGGAAAATCCTAAATTGTAGGATAGTTTGGCCATTAAAACGCTTTATGATTAGATTTCTAGCGAGAAGTATATATTGTACTTTTAGAATCCACGTCCAGTCGATATGTAGGATCTATAGTTTGATAGATATTACGAAGATGATTTGAGATTTCGTCAGGAGAACGTGTATATGCGGCAAGCTTCCATGTAAAGTTACGGGTTGAAAACAGTATTTCCGGTCTCGCCGTTTTCATAATAAAACCAATGATCAAATGATTTAACAGTGATATCTGCACTACTCATCCACTAAAAAAACTTCAGTTTATCCTAGTTAATTATACGACATTAATTGGTTTAAATTGTGTACAATGCTTTTGTGTTTTTCCCATAGGTTTTTCTCTTTCGATTCTGAGAGACACATTTCTTTTTTCAGAGGTTTTGATAGGCTAAAATCACGCAGCAATGCACGTCGGGATATGGTGTTTATGTGATATGAAATCGGAAAACATTAAAAATAATAATAATAATACTTTATTCCGAGTGTTCTTGCTTTTCTCTTTGAAGGTCATCACATAACGGCATTGTAATACACGGTTCGGCTGCATTAAATATTACATATCTGCCCTAGATATGTATTTATAGAGCCCTGATCAGAAGACCTTTTGACAAACTGGAAGAGATGCCGCCAAAACTGAATACGTGACGTGGACCATAAATATATCAACAATTAAACAACATCTTCCATTTCTTTTCACACAATACGTCTCCTTGCAGTATCAACACTAATTCGGCTGACTTTTATATTTGATCCAATTAGTAGATAGTCTGTATTTACACCATAACGGTGCACAGCTTTTTAAAGATATTACTGATTTTCTGAACTACCTTTCCAACTCCTCATGCAGTTGACTGTTACAGGTCTATACAGGTTCATGGTACAATGCATAAGCTTCACATCGAGAGACTGAAACTGTATTTTCCTTTACCGTTCTGTTTTAAACTCACAATAAAGTGAATAATCATATTATGTACGATATTATTATGTTTTATTAACTAGACCACTGGTCTAAACCGCACCTCCTAGTGGTTAAAGCACGTTATTGAATGTAGTTGTTGAATAAGTTATATTTATTTAGTTATTGATGAAAACATTTAAATATTAAGAGTAGCCTACATACAAAATAGGGGTCAATGATAGAAATATAGAATGGAAAATATCTAGAAGATACTGTAGTGATCTCTACAATAAAACAGTTTAGTGCAGGACGTCCAAAGATATTAACAGGAGGATGTGCAAAACAGACAAACTGATAAGGCTGAATTTTACTCAGGTGTAACTAAAGTCTGATTTAAGGGTTGTTTATATTTCACATCATTAATCAGAATCTGCAAAGTAACAAAAATAAATGTAGTAGAGTAAAAATACCAGGTTAACCTCTGAATTGTAGTGGAGTAGAACAAAGTAGTACATGCTGCTGTAACAAAAACATTTCCCAACTTGGTATCAATAAAGTATATCTTATCTTATCTTAAGATGATCGATGGCTACTGCCATATTTGCAAAATTTGCCTCTGAACCTTGACAAGTGCATGTTTCCGGCTTATCAATGAACAACAGGAGGGGTAGACATAAAACCATCTGTTAAATAAAGCTCTTCTGACCTTAGGTGTCATGTTGGTATATTATTTCACCATTTATTAATTATATGTTTTACAATTGATAACACCACTGTGTTTCGTATCCCCTAAACCTCCAGGGTGTACACGTTTAATACTGCCAACTTCTAATTGTGGGAAATACGAAAACGTCTTATAAAGAGACGTGCCATATATTGCGAAACACACAATAGCCAGCATGTGTAGTTCTGGGGGGGGGGGGGGGGGGAAGCTGGAGCCGGGGGCTGGACCCGTCCAATTCCAGTTTTGGAAAGTCTGCCGTGGTTCCATTCCATTTCAAAGAGCTGTTTGACAGCGTAACCATGTCGCACTGCCACTCCAACATCCAATCACAGGGCTTGATGACTAATCACGGGGTTTGTAAAGCAAGGCGGATGTTGTAGTCCCAAACGATAGCTGGGGATTCTGGGTAGTGTAGTGTCTTCGGAAACTGTAGTGTCTAAACTCCTAAAAAACTATTTGTTTCTCTGACTCGAAGGTTAAAAACACAAAAGCATTGTACACCATTTAAACCAATCAATATTGTGTAATTAACAAGGATAAACTGATGTTTTTTAGTGGATGAGTAATGCAGATATCACTGTGTAATCATTTGACAGTGAGGGGAATATATCCGGTTTTATTATGAAAACTTCGAGACCGGAAATACTGTTTTCACCCACTTTACATGGAAGCTGCCGCATATACACGTTATCCTGGCGAGACCTCAAATCATCTTCGTAATATCTATCAAACTATAGATCCTACACTTCCACTGGACGTGGATTATAAAAGTACAATATACACTTCTCGCTAGAAATCTAATCAAAAAGCATTTTAATGGCCAAACTGTTCTACAATTTAGGATTTTCCAGAGAGGGTTATTTGTAAATAAACGGGAGCATGTTGTTTCTTACACGACCACTAGAGGTGCTACACTTTAAAACGTGGCTATGGGTCGTAATCTGGTGCTTAAACAATCGACCTATTTGGTCGTTTTTTGTAGGAGGACAGGCTGCATTTAAAATATCTTGGGATACCTTGAATGAATGTATCCATCTTTCTGAGTGTCAAAAGCAATGGAAATCCAATTAAACCAATGTAAACCTGTAAGAATGATGTGAACAGTCAAGAAAGCATTATGTAAATATTATTTACATTTTCTAAAACCAATCTAATCAACCACTTACTTCACAATACTCATTATTGAATTAAAAGCAACAATTTAAAAAGGTCATATGTGCAAGGCCAGAACAATCAAGCATGTATATTCACATTAAAACACCAAATAAGAACATTAAAAGCATCACGCACATGAACACCAACTATCAAATGAAGACAACGTTCAGCCACAACAAAAAAATGAATGCAACAACCAAAACCAAAGCAAACATTGCAGCAGCACAAGAGACGATACAATAAACCCCAATGACGCAGCTCACAGATTTCTGACATTCTCAAGCACACAAACAGACTGGACAGAGCCAAGACATCAATTCAAAATAAGCACGTGAGGCAGGGTGTGAGGTCCCAGACATCCAAGAGCAGGGCCGGAAACTCCAGCTTCAGGTGAATGTTTGAGGCCTGCAGGTAATATGACCAATCAATCAATCAATCAATGTTTATTTATATAGCCCAATATCACAAATGATACATTTGTCTCAGTGGACTTCACAGTTTGTACAGAATATCAGTATGACAATATGACACCCTCTGTCCTTAGACCCTCACATCGTACAAGGAAAAACTTCCAGAGAAAAACCCACAGTTCAATGGGGAAAATGGGAGAAACCTCAGGGAGAGCAACAGAGGAGGGATCCCTCCAGACCCGGCGTCATGGGCGGGCCCCATGGGGCCGGGCCCGCCCATCCAGGATTTGGGCCCGCTGTTTTAATCAGGGCTGAATACCACATTTTTATTGTTTTATTATTATGTTTATTGTTGTTATTTGTAGGGCTTTGTCCTAATATTTATTTTTGTATTAGTTTAATATCGTTTTTTTATTTTGCTATGAAATTCTGAATGAAAGGCTGCGCGCAAGACTGGTTTTTCTCTGGTTTGAGTCGTGTGGGTTTTTGAGTGAGATGCGGCACAGCAGCCTGTCAGTTAGTTTACTCTTGCTAGGTTAGTGGTTCACGAAAGGAATATGGCAACTCAGCGCCAGATGCAGGCACATTAGAAGAAATCAGTTACGTTACCAACGAGCAAGCAAGTCAGCTGGCAATCAATTATATTTTGAAGAGAAATTGACTCAAGCCGGCTCTCTCACAAACTCCTGCTCTGTGCGCAAGCAGACCGCTGCACACGCTCTCTGCCTCGCTCAATCTCTCTCTCTCTCCCTTTCTCTCCGTCGCTCAACCTCACTCCACCTCTCCACCCTGTGTGCGCTCAAGTTTGCCTGCGTGCTTGCCCAAGTTGGCACAGCGTTACATATGTGCCACAAAACCAACCAATGGATGTATAAGACCGTCAACAGCCTTATGGCAACCTAAACCGCCCCCCCCGTTGACAATTCAGATTTCCCGGGAAATGTAAGTGCCGTGGTGGACCCGCCCTGGTAAATCAAATGCCCGCCCAGAGATGTATGTCTGCCGCCGGGTCTGGATCCCTCTCCCAGGACGGACAGACATGCAATGAATGCCGTGTGTAAATTGAAAAGATAATACATTTGCAACATAGGTAGTCCAAATGTTTGGAAATGCATGTGTGTATAATAGGAAGATGAATCCACGAGGATATCCATCCAGGACCGATGATCCAGGACCACAGCCACGACTCAAGATCCAGGGCTCGCGATCCAGGACACAGGACCGCAGCAACAGGATCATCCATGACTCCGGATCCCGGCGTATATAGACACCAAAAAGAAAGAGATTTGGGGAGGCTGGGTTAATCGGAACATGAGAGTACACAGGTACAGACAGAGAGAAGGAAGAAGTAAGATGTCCCCCGACAAACTAAGCCTATATCAGCAACACTAGGGGCTGAATCTAATCAGCCCTAACTATAAGCTTTATCAAAAAGGAAGGTCTTAAGCGCACTCTTAAAAACGGATAGGGTGTCTGCCGCCCGAACACAAACTGGAAGCTGATTCCACAAATGTGGAGCTTGATAAGAAAAGGCTCTGGCTCCCATTGTACTTTTAGAGACTCAAGGAACAAACAACAACCCTGCATTCTTGGAACGCAATGCCCTAGTAGGACAGTAGGGTATAATGACTTCTTTAAGGTAAGATGGCGCCTGCCCATTAAGGGCTTTGTAGGCGTAAAGAAGAATTTTAAATTCTATCCTGTGTTCTATAGGGAGCCAGTGTAACCCCTGATCCCACCGGAGGCGTCTGCCCTGCGCAGCGCGGCGCAGCGCGGACGCTCCTGGTGGGATTAGGGGGTAAGGCAGCCAGAACAGGAGTAATGTGGTCCCTTTTCCTAACTCTGGTTAGTACACGAGCTGCAGCATTTTTAATCAGCTGAAGCGACTTGACTGACTTCTTGGTAGGCTACACCCTGATAATAAGGAGTTACAGTAATCCAGCCTTGAAGCATGGACTAGTTTCTCTGCATCGTTTTGAGGCAAGATATGCCTTGCAATGTTACGTAGATGGAAGTAGGCCGTCCTTGAAATTGATTTTATGTGGGCGTTAAAGGATAAATCCTGATCAAATATAACACCAAGATTCCTTACAGTCTCACTGGAGGCCAAATTAATGCCATCCATAGTTAGTATATCTTTAGATAATTTGTTTCCTAGATTCTTCGGGCAAAGTACAATAACTTCAGTTTTGGTCGTGTTTAACATCAAAAAGTTTAAGGTCATCCACGTTTTTAAGTCCTTGAGGCAGTCTTGAATTTTATTTAGATGATTAATTTCATCAGGCTTGATTGATAAATATAGTTGAGTATCATCCGCATAACAGTGGAAATGTACAGAATGATTCCTTATAATATTGCCTAACGGAAGCATATATAATGTGAACAAAATAGGTCCGAGCACTGAGCCCTGTGGCACTCCATGGCTAACTTTAGTTTGCGTGGAAGATTCATCGTTGACACGTACAAACTGAGAGTGTTCAGATAGATAGGACCTAAACCAGCCTAAAGCAGTTCCCTGTATGCCAACTAAGTGCTCTAGTCTTTGCAATAAGATATCATGGTCGATAGTATCAAATGCAGCACTGAGATCGAGCAAAACAAGAATAGAGACAAGTCCCTTGTTAGAATATCATTTGTGACTTTAACCAGAGCTGTCTCTGTGCTATGATGTGTTCTAAAGCCAGACTGAAAATCTTCAAATAAATCATTGTTTTTTAAGTAATCACACAACTGTTCTGCGACCGCTTTCTCAAGACTTTTTGATTGGAACGGAAGATTAGAAATAGGTCTATAGTTGGCTAAAAGCTCTGGATCGAGGTTGTGCTTTTTAAGAAGCGGTTTTATCACTGCTACTTTGAATGTTTGTGGAACATAGCCTGATAATAAAGACATATTCATAATATTTAATAAAGAAGTGCTAATTAATGGAAAAACTTCCTTGAACAGCTTAGTTGGAATTGGGTCTAACATTCACGTTGATGGTTTAGAAGAGAGAATCATTTAATTTAATTGTTCAAGGTTTATGGCTGAAAAGCATTCTAGTCTATTGTAATATTAGAACTTATTAGACCAACAGCTAATCGACAGGGTTGCTAAATCCAGGCAGTAGCATAGACTCCATTCCTCCTCCAAACCATGCTGAATCAACAGCATTGAGATGTAATGTTGAGAAATAAAAGTATAGGCTACAGTTAGCATGCTAGCAAAGAACCAGTGGATAGCAGCAGCACAGCAGAGTGGGTGGGGCATTTCGATTTGTAAATAGCCCGCCTTTTGAAAAAAGGGTGTGTTTGAAAGAAACTACAGGAAGCAGAGAGTATTTATTGTGTAAGGAAAGCTGTTAATTAATTAGCTTGAAAGCTATTTCATGGCAATACCATATTGTGTGACAGTTTGTGTGAAAGATCTCAACAACTATTGGATGAATTTCCATGACATCTTAAGATTTAGTAGTTAGTTAGTAGAAGTATCAGTAGCCTATATGAAAATGCTCGGCCATGATCAATATTTAGTTGAACATGGTTTCCAAAATAAAAAGGAAAAATTGCTTTTAGCACATCTACTCTTTCTACCTGATTGAAAAATGTAGGCCTAGTTTCTTGCAAAGTAAGATATATCCGAAACCCCCAGGAAGCTTGCACACTTAAAATAAAAATGTTGTAGTTGTCAAACCGTTGAATGACCACTTCTGTGCGACATTTATAAATCTGCATATTTTCTTCTTTGAGTATACAGGCTTTAGTTAAAGGTAGGGTACACTTGTTGTTATATTCAATGGAATGCTCTTAACATCCCGATAGCAATGAATAAATTAAATGCTTTGACAATAAATATATACAAATATGTCATCTGTGGAAGCCGTGGCGCTGTAAAAAGCAAGTCCAATTATCTGCTTGTGCACGAGCCTTACATCTCATGCACAAGCTTATGTCGTGCCCTCATTGGTAATGTGCGCGTTTGTGTGTGTTGGAGGAGGGGCTCTGTAAGGAAGTCTGAAGGAAGGGGCAGATTTTTTTCTGTTGTGTATTTTCAAATTCTAGCGCACTCGAGCTGGTTTCTCCATTCTTACCTACCCTACCTTTCATGACTCTATTGACAGCACTGACAGAAAATTACATACTGTATGTAAAAGTATTTTGGGAGCCTTTTATACTTTTATTTTGTTAAATACTTTGTAGAGAGTTGGCAGGAAGTGATGTGAGAAAGGTAGGCTGGGTGAAATGCAGCAAAGATCCATGGTCAGACTCATCCAGTAATTTCAAAACTAATGAATTGCGTCAGTGTTATGATTAGTAACCTTCCATGACATGGTGTTGGATAAGTGACAATCAGCTGTTGATATTTTGAAATCAAACCATTATCCTCTTACCAGGAACTTATCTCCCTCATCACCCAACTGAAAACCTGGACCGTCAGGGAGCCAGCATTTCAAACACACGTCCCAAAAAACATTCAAAGTTCAAAGTGCATGGAGGCAACAACTCAAATGAAGAAGGGGGTGTTAAACTGCTTCCATTTCTTCTTTTATTATCTGTAAGAGAAACAATTTGTTATTTTTATTTTTTTAAATTACATTTCCTTGTATAGGCCTGAATTTACCAGGGGCATTTTTGCATGGGAAAACTGCACTTATTTGAAGATTATTGAAGAACAACACAGAGGCTAAATAGTCCGTAACCAGGATGGCATTCATACATACTCATTTAAACCTTGACAGAAGCAGCACATTCAAAATCAACTCTATATAATATTCCCAGGTGAGTACTTAGCATTTTCTTGTTGTTTATTTTTCTCCGGTGTGTAAAGGCCTTACAACTTATGTTGTCTCTCTGAAGGTTAGTTTGTTTAGTTTGATAAAGACCGTCCAGTATTGGCCGCTTATCTGCATTAGTTTACACTTTTTGTTCCAATAAAAACACACAGTTTATTGTTTTTTCCCGTTCAATAAGAACATATTGAATAAAAAATGGTGCTGGGCATTGGGGTGGGCTGTAGAGTGGTGGACGTGGGTGGGTAGGGGTGAAAGGAAACACCGTGGTGTTGATCTCCTGGAATGCGGCATGCCAGAAAGCTGGCTCGACTGGCACCAAACAGAATGCCTTCAGCCCCCCCCCCAACGCCACTCTCACTCGCTCTCTTTCTCTTTCCTCTCCCTCTCATGGGCATCATGTCCCCAGTCTAACTCCCCCTTTTCTCTCCCCACTTCTCTCTATCGCTCTCTTCCACAACCTATGAAACAGGAGAGCCGCCATCTCCGCTTCCTCCTACAGGATCAGCGATCACTCTGCCAAGGCCTCCGGACTGACGGCATTCCTTCCCCCTGCTGCTACTGTTGCTGGCCGGCTGTTGTACTGGGCATCCAGAATAGACCTCTGACGTCCGTCTGGTTACTAGAATACGCCGTTGTCCCAAGAATCAAAAGGAACACAGAGGATAGGCACACACACCCTGTACATACATTTATTTGTACACAAAAGTCCCTCAAAACACAGACATTCTCGTACCAACAGTGTTGCTGTAATGTCAAACCATCCTACCTACATCACATTGAGTGGGAGCCCTTCCAGTAGTCATGTCATATGTGCTAGGGAGGGGGGGGATTGTGTTGTGGTGTAATTACTGACCGGCGTTTGACCCCATGTCAATACTATCAATACAAACAGCACAACAAAAGATGAAACTAAAATAGCACTTCCACAGTAGATGTATGGATTTATTTGAAGCCTGGTGTAATTGTATAAAAAGTACCACAATATGCAATAAAAAGATGGCAGCATTTATTTTTGGTTTATACAGTATTATTGTATCCCAATCATTTCTAGCCACACAATTGTGTGATGTCAATATGAGTCAGTCAGTTGGTAGGTTAGTCCATCACTTTGTTTCAGGTTGAAATATCTTTAAACATTTGGATGGTTTACATTGAATGTAATGCATTGGTTTCTATAGGCTGAATCCTGATGATTTGTGTTAATATTGTCCAAAACTTGTTTTCATTTCATTTCAAACCTTTATTTAACCAGGTGAATCCCATTGAGATCATTGATCTCTTTTTCAAGGGAGACCTGCTGCAAGTAGGTTCCACATGAAGACATAAAAACAGAAAACAACAGAAAAACAAAAAGGACATCATACAGCATAGTTACAGGGATTCCAATTTACATACCTAACGACATTTACAGGTACCAACAGTATCCGATTGCATAACATCTATCCGAGCTTTAAAAACATTTAGTGGAACCAAATTGCTCAGTTTCCATTCTTTTTGCAGACTGTTCCAAGTTAGAGGAGCTGCGCACCTAAAACGTTTGTCCCTAAGACAGTCCTAGCACTTGGCACATTTAACAAAACCACATCACGAGATCTCAGGCAATAGCTACTTTCAATTCGCCGTGTGATCAGGGAGCAGATATACAGTAAGATGGTTTATCCAACATGGCTTTGTAGATGAAAATGTACCAGTGACTGAGCCTCCGTACAGTTAGTGAAGGCAAACCTGCCCTGGCATACAGGGTACAGTGATGAGTTAATACTTTACAGTTAGTAACAAATATCAGTGCACTGATATTTAACTTGATCAGGTAATGGGCAGGTGCATTCATATAGATCAAATCACCATAGTCCAGCACAGGTAAAAAGGTCACAGAGACTAGCCTTTTCCTGGCCTCAAGTGAGAAACTATACTGTAGATTACTTACGTAACCCCAGTGCTCTGAGTAACATGAAGTGAGATGTCTCACTATGGGATGCGCCTCAACGCGTATGCAAACAGAAGCATCAATCTCATTACGCCAATCCTGATTGGCTGGTGATCTTGACCTCAACATCAGGGAATCCACCCACCCTTTAAGTAGCTTGCGCTACGACGCAGCGTCATTCAAAATAAGCACCTCTTCTCGCTTCGCCTTAGCAAGAAGGGCCGCCTGGTGAGACATCTCACTTCATGTTACTCTGAGAACTGGGGTTACGTAAGTAACCTATGGTTCTCATTCATAACACTCCGTTCGATGTCTCACTATGGGATATTGAAACTCCCGTATTGCTAGACATGCTTATCTCGAAAATCACCAACAACAACCAGAACTTAACAGGCAGAACTCTGTCTCAACACGGGACCCAGCACTGCACGGGCCACACTTGGAGCAGAGACATCTAGCCTGTAAAAGCGGACAAAAGTGAGCGGCGAGGACCAGCTCGCTGCTGCACAGATGTCTTGGATGGAAACACCCTTGAACAAAGCCCAGGATGTAGCCAGTCCACGAGTAGAATGAGCACGCAGGCCCGTTGGTGCCTGCAAACCCTGACTCGTATAAGCCAGAGCAATCGCTTCCACAATCCAGTGGGAGAGCCGTTGCCTGGGCCGGAGATTTTCTTGGCCAGCTCCCTCTTACCTCGTGCCTGGGCTGGGGACCCGGGAGAGGCTGCGGTCTCTGCTGCTTCGGTATTTTGAACCGAGCAGGACGTGAGACAACTTGGGTGAAGGCCTGCCGCGGGACCATTGGAGGTGGCGGCTGGACCCTTCGGGGAAGACAGAGCTGGAGAGCCTCGTCTCCCTTCCTTTTTGACTTGCACCTCAGCTGCATTGAAGCTAGAGCGGAGCCAAATATGCCCTCGGGTACAATAGGCATGTCCAGAACATCCTCTTTTTCCCGGTCTGGAAGGTTGGTCAGGTTGAGCCACCTGGCTCTCTCCTGTACCACCATCATTCCCAGTGCTTTTCCCATGGCTTGGACTGCACAGTGCTGCACACGGAGGCAAATGTCCGTGATCGCTGTGATCTCGTCCCACACAGCAGGCTCAGGTCTGCTCGACATGTCCTCGCAAAGCTCCGCCTTGGTAGGTGGTCAGCAGCGAGGAGAGGTTGAGAGCCTTGGCGGACAAAGCTGCGGCTTTATAGGCCCGTTCGGTCATCGCTGACTGGAACCGGTCTGCCTTTGTCGGTAGCATGGGGTTCCTGCTTGGTGTCGAAGCCAGCCTCGGTTGGAGGTGGGTTGCCACCAGCGGTTCCATGGGCGGCATGCGGAGCAGGCCGAGCCTCTCCATACCGTCACAGTCCAGGGAGGAGGCACCCTGGATTGGGGCCTTGTTGCTGAAGGGACGGTCTCTCCACGAGACCGACACCTCGTCCAGCATCTCCGGAAAGACTGGAAGAGGCTGCCTCTTCGTCCTCGCTGCTTGGGGCAAGTTCTTCCCCTCGTAGCGAGATCTGGAGGTCTCCTTGGCCACTTCAGGCCATGGGATGTCCAGCCTGGATGCAGCGCGGTGACACACAGCCTGCAAGTCCATGCTTAGGACGGGCAAAGCTGGTGTGCTCTCGCCCGGGGGAGCGGACATCACTCCCGGCTTAGCAGCCTGAGCCGATGAAACGAAGATGTCATCCCCATCCGAGTCAGACAGGAGGAACTCAGAGGTATCCTCTTCCTCCTCCATGTAGTCCAACTCCAGGACATCCTCCGCGGGTGGAACCATGGTGAGGTCCAATTGGGAGCCCCAGCTTGACACAGCACGGGGCTCTGCTCTCGCGGCTCTTGCCGTCACCGGGTCCCAGCCTGAAACGGCGTGGGGCTCCAGTTCAGCGGCTGTCGCTGTTGTTGAGCCCCAGTCTGACACAGCGCGGGGCTCAATCTCTACGGCGGACGCCAACATGTCTTGATTGCCGGACGGCAAATCAGCGGACATGAGGGGGTCCTGTCCCGACAAGCTAGCTTGGCGTGCTAACCGTCGGCGGAGGCTCTTCATGGTGAAGCGGGTACAATGCCCGCAGGAGCCGGGGTTATCGATAGCCTCCCAGGCGTGTTCCAGCCCGAGGCAGGACGAGCAGACCTGGTGTGAGTCTGTGCCTGAAATTTTAAACTCGCAGCCGCATAGCCGAGCCTCCGAGTCCCTGACTCCTCTGGTGTGAGGGAGAGAAGGGTCCATCTTCGATCGCCGGGGTGTCGGCGTGGAGTGGACACGCTAGTAACAGGTACATTACTGAGAAAAAAATGTAACCTTGCCGTTAGTCCGAAAGGAAAAAAGGCGACGGTGTAGATTTTATTCTTTAAAGAATATTAACTGGTGTGTTAATACCTTTTTTATCTCTGTCTCCTCTGGTGTGAGAGAGAAAAGAGAACGTCCTCTTTACCGTGGTGTTGGTGTGGAGGGAAGAACAAACTAGCAACAGGTACAACCTGATCTCACCAGAATGCGTGACTCCACCACGACTCCTTAACACCACAATGCGTGGTGGAGTCACGAACTTTGTTACATTTGCGTGTCGGCACCACGCAAACAACCCCAATGTAAAGTGAATGAGGCTCCTTTGTCGTGGTGCACACACGCATTTCTACAACGTCCCGCAGTGAGCTTTTATTCTATACAACGTTTTTTAAATCTACTTGATAGCGTGTAGTAACTCACGGGAGGCTTCTTTTATTTTATTTTTATTCATAATTATTTTTATTTTTCGTCAGAATGTAAAAATTACATTAGTTACGAATTTGTGTTCTCAAAAAACAGTGCATTGTGTGTAATGCAACTGTTAATTTTATTAAATTAGTTTGTTTTTAAGGAAGGCCAGAGCTTCAGCTGTGTCAAATAGATTGTTCCCTTTAGTTAACATTATTTAAAAGATAATGATCATGTCTTGTATTACGAGCGTCCATTCCCATTGGATAACGGAGAATTTTACACCCGGAAGTAAGTAGCCTATTCTCCTTACTGTCGATTGATTTTACAGTGATATCTGCACTACTCATCGACTAAAAAACACCAAATTGTCCTTGTTAATTACACAACATTGATTGGTTTGAATTGTGTGCAATGCTTTTGTATTTTCCCCCTTCGATTTGGAGAAACAAATATTTTTTCTGAGTTTTTGGACGGCAGAAGACACTACACTACCCAGAATCCTCAGCTATCGTTTGGGACTACACCATGAACCCCGTGATCAGCCCTCAAGCTCTTTGATTGGTTGACCTCCAACTGCATTCCATATGAAAAAAAACGAGTAATTGTAATGCAGGTAGATTGTGTTGCTTTTTAATGACTGTTTAAAATGCCTTTTTCTTAATGTCTTTCATTTTTGTAACGCACTTTTGAATGTGTTATATTTTATGAAAACATTCAAATATTAAGAGTACATACAAAATAGTGGGAAAGTAGAAGGTCAATTATATAAATATAGAATAGAAAATATCAAGAAGATACTCAAATGATATCTAGAGTAAAACAGTGTAGTGCCTGATAGTGCACTATAGTGCACTAATGTGCTAACTAATAAGGCTTTATTTAAAGAAATGTGCAGAATACGACAGTGTAATGGTGGAAGTATACACACATTGATAGATGTCTTGTAATGCACTGTTGATGAACCTGTGACCCAAGTTTGTCATTCATTGCATAACTACGCTATTGTGTATATGATATGTCAATAAACCTTAGAAAATCTTGAAATCTTGAAAGGGATGTGCAAAATAGCAATTATATACAGTCTTTAATGAACCATTAGAGAATAACAAGTAATGAATATGCTTTAAACGGATCTGCAGATAAATATTTAGTCTTCTCAAGCACCAACTATCAAATATCTCGCCTGATTTTTGGCACTTGACAATCACCTTCACTGAATTTCATTCAGGTGTAACTAAAGTCTGATTTAAGGGTTGTTTATAGTCATATAGTCATATATATCATTAATCCGAATCTGTAAAGTAACTAAAATAAATGTAGTGGAGTAAAAATACCAGGTTAACCTTAAAGAAAGCCCTCAGGATTATAAAAGACCACCATCACCCCAGCCACAAACGGTTCTGTCTGCTGCAGTCTGGCAGGCGGTACCACAGCATCCGGACTAAAACCACCAGACACAGAGACAGCTTCATCCCACAGGCTATACGATTATTAAACACCTGAACTTAGAAATAACATTCATCTGGCTGCTACTTAGAAATTATTTATCTAATATATCATATTCCAATCACTTGTATATAGACTCTTATTGCACTATTTCACTATTTTTTCTGTGTATCTGTTTTATTGCGTAGCACTGTTGGAGGAGCCTGTGACCTAAGGGGGGGGGGGGGGTAGGACATGTTCGATTCCTGTTTTAAATAGTGTGCCGTCGATGGGTTTCATTCCATTTCAAAGTCCTTTTGGACGCTCTGTGTAAACGTCGCGCATCCAATCACAGAGGTTGAGGACTGATCACGGGGTTTGTCAAGCTAAGCACATGGTGTAGTCCCAAACGATAGCTGAGGATTCTGGGTAGTGTAGTGTCTTCGGCCATCCTAAAACTCCGAAAAAATATTTGTTTCTCCAAATCGAAGGGGGGAAATACAAAAGCATTGCACACAATTCAAACCAATCAATGTTGTGTAATTAACAAGGACAATTTGGTGTTTTTTAGTCGATGAGTAGTGCAGATATCACTGTAAAATCAATCGACAGTAAGGAGAATAGGCTACTTACTTCCGGGTGTAAAATTCTCCGTTATCCAATGGGAATGGACGCTCGTAATACAATACAGAGGACATGATCATTATCTTTTAAATAACGTTAACTGAAGGGAACAATCTATTTGACACAGCTGAAGCTCTGGCCTTCCTTAAAAACAAACTAATTTAATAAAAATCACAGTTGCATTACACACAATGCACTGTTTTTTGAGAACACAAATTCGTAACTAATGTAATTTTTACATTCTGACGAAAAATTTAAATTATTATGAATACAAATAAAATAAAAGAAGCCTCCCGTGAGTTACTACAAGCTTATAGTAGATTTTAAAAACGTTGTATAGAATAAAAGCTCACTGCGGGCCGTTGTAGAAATGCGTGTGTGCACCACGACAAAGGAGCCTCATTCACTTTACGCGGCTATTGGGGTTGTTTGCGTGGTGCCGACACGCAAATGTAACAAAGTTCGTGACTCCACCACGCATTGTGGTGTTAAGGAGTCGTGATGGAGTCACGCATTCTGGTGAGATCAGGTTGAACAGGTATGTTACTAGCTTGAAGAAAAAAATCAAACCTTACCGTTATTTCGACAGAAAGAACGGCGAGGCAGATTCCAATATTAACTGGTGTGTTAATATTGCTCAATCTTCTTGCAAAGCAAAAAAGTAACCGGCAAGCGCCCGTCAACCGAATGTTAGCTTGGGTTCAGTCTGTGGACCGTTAAGCTAGCCCGGTTACTGATAAAACGAGATGTGCTCTGAAGCGAGAAGAGGTGTTTGAATGACACTGCGTCGTAGCGCAAGCTACTTAAAGGGTGGGTGGATTCCCTGACGTTGACGTCAAGATCACCAGCCAATCAGGATGAGATTGATGCTTCTGTTTGCATACGCGTTGAGGCGCATCCCATTGTGAGACATCGAACGGAGTGTTATGAATGAGAACAGGACATGTTTCTGAAAAATAAACCTAGCTTCACCCTTAGCTTTCTAAGCAGGTTATTGACCTGAAGTTTAAAAGAGAAGCAATTATCAAGCCAGATACCAAGGTATTTATAAGAGGCAACCACTTCAAGTACTTGTCCTTGCATAGTAACAATATCCAAAGTGGTCTCCGGTGTCTTTTTGGCATCTGAAAAAAGCATTACCTTAGTTTTATCAACATTTAAAATAAGCTTAAGCTGAGAGAGCTGCGTCTGGATAATATTAAAAACTGCCTGCAATTTAACAACAGCCTCCTTATGGCCAAATACCTGCAAAATGAATGACATCCCTTCAGTTGCAGGTATACTTTGTGTATAACCTGAACCTGCCAATAAGCTAGAATAGGATGGTGAACATGCATTGATATCTTCAAAACAGCAGCATTCTGCCTCTGTGTGCATAAAACTAGCATTAAGTTTAAAGCACTGCTGTTGTAAAATGTTGGAGGGTAAATAAAAATTACAAAATAAATGTAAATGTAATCAATCACAGTTAACGAGAACATGTTAAATTTCAGTTACGGGTCAAAGGGGTTACTGCAGTAAATATTCTTAGAATTAAACATTAATTTTGATGCTCTGTTCTTATCCTAATTGAAGTAATGGTACAATACAATACAATAGAATAGAATAGAATAGAATAATTTAATGTCATCATTATACATGTACAATGAGAGAACGCAATGCTTCTCCCTTTTAAAAGGTGCCGTAAAAAAAGAAAATCACAACATAAGACAACAAATACTCGCAGCATACATACTTATGTAGGAATAAGGAATAAAGTGCAGTAATTATTTCCAGGGGTATAAAATCTAAAATGTAATAAATAATAATAGTAGGTATGTATTTATAATAATAATAATAATAATAATATATATGTATATATAATATATAGAGTCACATTTATTTCACATGCAGGATGATTAAGAGGTATGACTTTCAGGAGTTAAGAACAATGATGGCTCTTGGGAAAAAACTCTCTTTGAGTCTGTTTGTTTTGGATGTGATACACCTGTAGCGCCTGCCGGAGGGCAGCAGGTCGAACAGGTGAAAGCCGGGGTGTGAACTGTCCTTAATAATGTTTTTGGCTTTACTGAGGCAGCGGGAGGTGTATATGTCCATCAGGGAGGGGAGAGGGCAGCCGATGATCCTCTGTGCTGATTTTACGACTCTCTGGAGCCTCATCCTGTCAGCCTCAGTGCAGCTGGCGTACCACACTGTGATGCAGTATGTTAATAGGCTCTCGATAGTAGAGCAGTAGAAGGTCACCAGCAGCTTAGTGTCCAAGTTGTTCTTCCTGAGCACCCTCAGGAAGTGCAGACGCTGATGGGCCTTCTTGATGACAGCTGTGGTGTTGTCCTTCCAGGAAAGGTTGTTGGTGATGAGGACGCCGAGGAACTTGAAGGTGTGGACCCTCTCCACACACTCGCCATTAATGTCGAGGGGAGCGAGGTCGGTAGTATTTCTCCTGAAGTCTACGATGATCTCTTTGGTTTTTGTGGGATTCAGTGCCAGGTTGTTCACTGAACACCACGCTGAGAGCTTCTGTACCTCACTCCTGTAGGCCGACTCGTCTCCTCCTGAGATAAGCCACCACAGTGGTGTCATCAGCAAACTTGACGATGATGTTCTCTGGGTGGGAAGAACATTTAATACAAATTAGACAATATTTTGTACATGTTATTTAACTATTTAACATGTTTAACATTGCATTACAAAAGTGATCTTCCTTACACTGATAGTAAATACAGAGTGTTTTCTCATACACACTTAGTCTTTTGCATCAAGCAGTTAAATTCATCCATCAACATATGCTCTGGCTTCTGTGAGCAAACTTTTAAAAATGCTGGCGAGGAAACGAGGGGGGGGGGGGGTTGGTAGCGGAGGACACGGTTGTCACTTTTGCTGGCGTCCACTTGTGTGATTCATGTTGACTGAAGCCCTGCGTTTGTCAGGGGAGGTGTCTGCAGTAAAAGTGCCACAGCCCTCCAGATTGACACTCATTAGTGAGGGGCTCCGAGGCAGAGGGGGCCCGATGGGGCAAGAGGGCAGCAAGGAGGGCGAGAGGCCACATCCCACTAAAAATAAATGATTTCTAATGATTGATACAGATAGCAGTGGACTGATAGGGCCGGATAAATCGGAGGGCTTAGGTGGTGGCTGTGGTGGCAGGCAAGACCTCTGGTTGGCAAGCTGTTATCAGATGAAACGCCGCTTAAAGCCAACGTGTCCAGCTAAACGTGTCTGATCTGAATCCCAACACGCACATATACAGCACCTCAGAACCAGTACACCTCCCCCTCCTCCTCCTGCACTTGTTTGACCCCCTAGCAGTGCCCCTCTGCGTCCTGCCAATCAAAGCCATGTACACAAATACACATATTCACATTGCACACAAATGCCAGTGCTCACCCAGGAGCAAGTGAACGAAACAGGGGCTCCAGCATCTTCTACACACACATACACACTTTGGTCTTAAACCTTGCTGCACTTTCCACGCCTTCACGTCCCCTACAGCGCAGCGTCCATCATCGCTGTGTTTGTGCATCGAGTCGGCGGCTCAGGTCATTCGTCGCACATGTTTCAAGCTGCCAATCATTCAATCAATCCCGGCTTCATTACAGTGATTGTAATATCAAGGCCCCCAGCATCAAGCTCGCAGGATGCTAAGGAGCAAAGGGGGCAGGATTATTTTAATACAGCGTTCACATCAGATCCCCTTCAAAAGTAATTTTCTGCTGCACCTTCTCGGGCGGTGTTTTTCTTCTGAGTAAGGGTGCAAAAGTTTCCGCTTCCGATTCCGGTTCTGCTTATCGATTCCGGTTCTTATCGATTCCCCGTTTCGATTCCAAAATTGTAAAAGAAAGAGGTCAAACGTTTAGATAACAAAATTATCTTTATTCTTTTAAGCTTTAACTGACATTTTTACAAATAAAAAATATACATGCAATACAAATGTAGTGCACAATAGCTGTGCTTTATTGTAACTGAGCTATGCCTGTGGCAAGCCATTAACAGGCATTACACTGTGCCTTGTCTTTTTCTTTTTTAGTGTAGTGGAGCCTCACTTTAGAGCGTTTACCGCGATCCATCTTTGGTGTTATGAGGTGACTGAGCTTGTGAACTGTCTACGGGAGGAGCCTCGCTGTGGGGCAACTGTGGACCTCTGTCGCCTGTCAGCACAACTTACATGATGCCGTTTAAAACCGTCAACGGCCCGCTGACAACCGGCCGTTCTGTGATTCTCCAGAACACACAGATGGCCAGTCCGCCCTTACCCTGTATTCCACCGGGTCACCGCGGCACAGACGGACCCGGTGGAATACAGGTCTATACCGCGTTTAGGAACCGTTAAGCAGAACCGAAATTGTGTATTTTGTATGGGTACACGGCATTTTCTTATCGGTTACCATCTGGAACCGAGTTTCGGTTCCCAACCCTAGGTACAAGTCAAGCCCCCAGGAAGTGCGCCGGACTCTGAGGAAAATATTCGTTGTGGCCAAACGGCGGTACTACACTTCCGTATGGGTTGCTGGGCCCGGAAACACTTTTTCCCATTGACTTACATTGGGAAAGAGTGGTCTGTAAATCGTTGGATAATTTTTTTTAACTAAATAAACTACCCAGTATGAACATTTGTATAGCCCTTATTAAAAACATTCGTTCCTCAAGTTGTAAAATGTGCTAATAACGTTATTCTGAGAGTTATTTTCCTCTGCATTATGAACACGCATCTGAGAGTGGGAGCTCGGGGGCAGGGCTTAAGGGGCAACTCAACTGAGAGGGGTCTGCCTGCAGACCTCCACTCTCAGGACAGTTCCGGTGCAGACCTCCATTCTCAGGACACCTCCACTGTCAGTACAGGAAGTGCACGCTAAGAATTCCAAAATAAAATCAACACTATCAGTACAGTGCCACTTTCCAAACAGGAAATGCACGCAAATACAAAATAAAATCGGATCGTGAGATTTATTATATACATATGTATATATCTATATATATATATATATATAGATATATATATAGATATATACGGACACCTTGTATTGTAGTTACTATCAGTACAGCCGCAGCGCCACTTTCCGAACAGGAAATGCACGCAAATACAAAATAAAATCGTACTGACACTTATTATATAAAGTATAGATATATATAAAAATAGGGACACCTTGTATTGTTTACTCTCAGTACAGCACCACTTTCCGAACAGGAAATGCACGCTAATACAACATAAAATCGCACTAACACTTATTATCTATATATATATATATAGATATATATTTATTTATATATATAAATACGACATCTTGTATTTTAGTTACACCCGCTAGACAACAGTGGAAGGTTCGAGAAACAACCGTGTTTGCCGGGTGCACCGCGGCGGAGGTGGGGAGGTTCCAGCTGGGAACCTCCACCCTGCTGCGGGACCCGTGGGACCCCCGGACGGTGCGTCTTGGTCACACTTCATATCGGCCGGCGCGGAGGCCCTCCGACAGTGGGTCGCGTTTGCCATTCGATCAGTGAGAGGAGAGGAGAAAAATGCAACAAAAATTGTCAGAATCCGTTAATATATGGATGAGTGTGGGGGGGGGAGGGGCTGGACACAGGCCGTGGGGGGTCACCTGAGACCGGGCAATGTCCCCGGTAGAAACCGAGTGAAATAGCCAAAAAAATAATAAAACCGGGGAAAAGTGAAAAAAGTGTCCGAAAATAGGCACTAATGAGGCGGGCAGAGTCCCCTGTCGACTCCCGTTACATTCCTCCATGGTGTCATTTGAGCGAAAAACTTTTACGAGAACCAGGCTGGGGGGGTCAAAAGGGCTTGACCAAGGCCGACCCAAAGTGAGTCTCCATTGTGATTTGAAAACTTCCATCAAACGAGTCCTTCGGTGGGCGGGAAAAAAACACGTCAGAATCGTCACTTCCTGTACTGACAGTGGAGGTGTCCTGAGAGTGGAGGTCTGCACCGGAACTGTCCTGAGAGTGGAGGTCTGCAGGCAGGCTCCCATGACTCAACTGCACATGCTCTATGAGCGCACATACGGGTACTTCTGCTCTGACAGCCAGGCATGACGGGTAATCTGTGACGTTTCGCTCTCTCAAAAGTTGGGCCATTTTGTCCTCATGCGCCAATGAGCAGCTCTCATAGGAAAGAACGAGACTCCGCCTCCCACACTGTATCCAGTTCTTATTATACATCCATGGTACAAGTTTTCTGAACTAAGTACTCTTTTTGGTGTGAACGCAAAATTCCAGGAACTATCGGAACTAAACGGTAAAAGTACAGATAAAAGTACTCCGGTGTGAAAGTGCCTAATGAGTTTGGTTTGTTGGTTGTGGTTTATAATGACTCAATCTTCTTCCTGGCTCAATGAGGGTTATGGTGCTCGTCACTCTCGTTTATAAATTAGCTTTGTCCACATGGCATATCGCCCTTTATTTGTTGTTTTGGTCAGCATTTTTGTAACTTCTTTTTGGAAGTGTGTTCACAATGTGGCACCTCGTCGTTACTTCTTTATAGAGGTTGATGCCCAGCAATGTCCCGAAAAGGGCAAAGTGTAAAGAAGTAGAGAAAATCCGAGCAGATGGCACTTCAGATACAGACACCACCATGCACCTCTTGTGTGTCATAACTGTGGATTGAGAAGGATTCTTTTTAATGAGTCTATACAATGTTTTTTTGTTAGGAAAATCCTATGCATTGGCTGAGGACAACTGACATTTGATTGAGCTTGAAATCAAGTTAAGTCAGCAGAAACAGCAATAAAGCTTTTCTTTCACTTAAGGGAATATGATGAAATTCAGCAAATATCTCCCTGCCAGTTCAACATCTCACATTTCTGCTGGTTTCATGTGAACATCCTCTGAATTCCATCAGTTAAGATACGGTAACTTTAGGGATAATAAAGCAATTTTTCAAATGTCAGAATGGGATTAAGAGGTCAGGGCAGACACTGCCATACAACAGAAACCTTGTTAGGTGCCTACATGTGCTGAACCTGAATGAGGGTCAATCAATTATGAAATGAACAGACCTTTCCTTCTGGATAGGTGATGCAGATCTGTGGAAATCCTTGGCTGAACTGTGAGCACCTGACGCTTTGTCCTGCAGGAATTATGGCCTGATAAATAGGCATTAGAACAAGCGCTGATCCCGAATGGCAGCTGATGTACAGCTGACACTCTGGATAGACAAAGACAACAGAGCTTGTTCATAAAAGAAAACATCCTGTATTTCTCCATGCCCTACATAACTTTGTGAAGTTATCCAAGCATCATAAAATAGGCATACGGTCATACAAATAAAGTTGAATGTTAAGCAGTTCAATGACAGATGCTACAGGACACAGAGAGAATGAGGATATGATTAGATTGTAATGTAGGTGGATGTCCTTATTTCAAGATTTTTTGAGAGACTTATGTTCCTTTTTTTAACTTGACAAAGTGAAATGACAAGATTGAGGGCACTCTCTTCAGTAGGCCTACGGTAAATATAAAGCTATTGACGGTTAGCTTAGCATAAACAGGAGGAAACAGCTATCCTGGCTCTGTCCAAAGGTAACAATATTTACATAAATGAATACATAATTTATCAGCAAAGCACAGTTTATTTAATCTCTAAACAATGTGTAAAAATTATGAATTGCAGGTTTATGGATGCCAGATCATTTGTTAGCGAGCCAGGTTAGCCATGTTTTCCTGTTAGAATTGCTCATTTCTACCTTGTATTTAACAAACTATATATAGTGTTAATATGTGACCTTTACAGTGCACGTAGGTCAGATTTTGTTACCTTTCTACAGGGCCAGGCTAGCTTTGTCCACGTCCTGTCATTATGCTAAGCTAAGCTAGCGACCTCCTTGCTGTCGCCTCCTTTTACTCTACAAACATAAAAATTGCATCAATTGTCTCATCTTACACACTGCAAGAAAGCTTACGTCCAATGTATTTCTCTCTTATTTATTCAATTTTTCATAAATTATTCCACATTCAAACTTCTTCAAAACGCATATTTGGTTGTGCAGAAAATCATGGAAACACTCACTCTCACCCTCATTCTCTCTCTTACTCACATGAAAACATAAGTCATAGCGTGGCAACATGCCAAGTACCTACTCTGGGCCATTGGCCAATAGAAACACAACTACAACCACTCATTCACAATTTCAGTCATACAGAGAAAATGTCGAGGTGGGGAAACTCAAACGTTTAATAGTCAGTCTGCATGGGCTCACAGCAGAGTCCTGCATCGGGTCGGGTAAAAAAAGTTATTCGCGGGTGGTATTTTTTCAAACATTTTTTTTCAGGTTCGGTTCTGGGTAAAACAAAGAAGATGCGGGTCGGGTCGGGTCGGGTCACGGGTGTTGCATGATAAATATATTACAAATAATAATAATGTAATGGTTAAATCCTCAGACCTCTCCCCCGCGGGACCGCGCATAATCATATCCTCTGCACCGCATCAATCTGCTGCTGAGCGCGCCACATTCGAAATGGCTGAGGTGAAGGCGAAGCTCGGAGAATACAGCATTGTCAATAACTCTTCCTCAAGAGCGAAATCCAACATCTGGGAGGCTTTTGGTGTCATCCTCGATGGAGAAAATAACGAACATCCCACGCTTTTTGAGCCGAATACGCAACTGCGTGTGTTAATAATTGCATGTTTTCACTGCTCATAGGATATGCGGGTTTGGGTCGATTTGCGGGTCTTGTGCCGACGGGTTTGCGGAATTAATTGGCAATATGTGCGGGTAGCGGGGTGGGTTCGGTATTGCACGTCGCGGGTGCGGGCGGTAGTGGGTCTTGAAAATCAGACCCGTGCAGGACTCTGGCTCACATTGACTCCATAAGGCTCTCTATGCCCAACCTTCCATGAGCTTCTGGTGATTAAATCCCCAACAGTAGCTGCAGCCGTGCAGCTGACCCTGACAGTAGCACTTAGTATAGCAGGGTCAGCTTGAACCTGACAAGGGTGATGATTTCTTAATGTAGTCGGAGGGCAAGTGGACGGCGGCTGAGGTGGGGTGTCTGCCTGCATATGAGGTGGGTGGGGTACAGGGTGTGTGTTGAGATGTATGGTGCCTGTAAGGCAATGTTTTGGGGGGAGATTGATGGGAGGTTGGTGATCTGCGTTCATGGAGCAGGCCAGAGGAATGTGGGGAAGTGCACAGCTGCCCTGTTTTGTCATAGTTGGGCACTGCTGTCTGTCCGAGAAACATAAAGCTGCCCGTGTTGTGTGGACCTCCCAAGGATCTGCAGGCCCCATATGCCCAACCCAGCATGAATGAATCTACATGAGCACCAGCAAGGTTGGGCTTGTAAGCAAAACCAACCATCAGTCAGATCCTAGTTTAAATTATTGTGGCTCGTGAATCTGTCAGTTCTACTAGCTGCTTGCAGTGCATTAAATGTAAACCATATGATCTATACTTTTCCTATGCACTTTCATTTTTTTTGATTATGTGTAATAAAAATGTACAATATGTATTAGTTCCGCATAATGAGAGAAACAAGCTAAGATAACATTAGCACTATAGCTGAATAGTGCCACAATTCTAAGACAAAATTCCTTTATCCAGTGTTTTTACCAGTTTTCCCAACAGCCTCTCTTAATAATCTCAACAATTAGAAGCTGACAGTTAAGCAAACTCCAAACTCAGTGGGAATTTTTTGTAATTTTGATTGAGATACCCCTATTGAAAACTTATTCTGTGCTTTTAGAAAAAATGTTGGTTTTTTTATGATGAAGAGTACTTAGCCTTTGAATTCACAGATAATCTTATATGCTCATTGTTTACTTGGTTTAGGCTTGCAGACCAAAAAGGTTTTACAGAAAGTCTGTGGAACTGTGGGTGTGAAGTTTATAAGACATGAATATTCACCAGACAGGGTGGGCTTTTTCAAACACTTTGATTACGATAAGTGTAGGATCCAGTGTTTGAAGCTTAATCTATTTAGGGCACGTTCCTCTTTGCTGCTCTACATTGTTGTCCCCAACATTATGAAAATGCGACACTAAATTACCGGAAAACCCCTCCAATAGCTAGGTCATCACTATACCTCATATCACTGCAGACTATGTGTTGCATAATATATTTTGATTGAAGAATACATTTGTAATTTAGGCTCAACAGATTACATTAGCACTAGTGCTGTAGAGGCCTCTTCTGAGCAGAGTTCAAAATGAGTAAGGTTTCATGCAGGTGGTTTAAATGTAGCTAGATAGGTTTTCTTGAAAACCTAGAGATTAAATTAAATACCTGAAAGTCATTGTGAAAGTGTTGACACACACAGCATTCAACCCCCAGTCTGTGATCACTCAAATTCTGAGTCAGACCTTGTGCAGACCCAAGACATCATGAAAAAGGCCAAGAGATTTAGGAGGATGTTGACGGAAAAACACAAAAAGAGTTAAAAAGAGAGAAAATCTCTGCCTGGATTTTAGTGGTGGGCAAGTGCTAAATGAAATAAAAGAATCTTACACATTTCTTCAAATCAGGATTTCAATTTTACAAATGATAGGAGCTCAAAGTGAAGAGGACTATGTGTTGATGTTGAAAACTAATCTAATTAACGGAATGAAGCTGAGTCCGGTTTTGGGTGCGTAATATTTTCATGCTGAAAGGTCACATCTGACTGTAGAGTGTCGGAGCTGCTGCTTGTTGCCTTAGCTTACACGCACTCTCTGCGTGTTTATAGGGGTTAGCAAGGGTTCATAGGCCAACAAGAGACTGCACACTGTTCCATTACTCTCCCACCACAACACTCCCCTCTCTTAAACAAGCTCTTGGAGAAAGTGGCAAATGTCTGGGGGAGTCACACCGCAACATGTGCCAATGGAGCTGTCTACGAACTCCCCTGGGAATCAGGGAGGTGGTGGGGTTTTCAGCTTTTTGTCACAAATATCCTCAAAAGTTCACATAAGAGGAAAAAGGCAACATAGCCTTACTTGAAGTTGTATTCAAACCTTACACAAGTGAATCCTGTTAGCCTGTTTTTGAGGAAGCTCGTTTAAGCAAAGAACACTTTCCGAAAACATGGCTTAATGTTCTTTATGTTGGATTGTCATCTGAGACCTGAGAGTACAGCTGCAGGTCTAGTGTTGCCCCACGATGGCTATGGGATGCCTGACAGGACAGAAACCCACCCAGCATTGATTACCAGCTAATTATAGGCTAAGGAAGTGGCAGCTTGTTTGTTTCTGGGTTGCTGAGGAATACATTTGCACTTCACCAAGAGTTCATGAGCAAATTGTGCGAATTCCGCTGAGCACTAAGTGCTATCTTTTCTATCTCACTCTATCTGGATCTCACAAGATTTCTCCATTCTGTCTTTCCTCACTTAATTCCACCACCCTCTGTTTTCACAGTCTCTGTGGGTGGTGCCTCCTGAAGCCCTCTGTCACACCCGTGCAGAGATTTGAATAAACATATGCTGCGTTAATTATGAAGCAGTGCCACAGACAGGAAGACGTTCATCAGGATCTTTGGAGAAGGCTGAGCTCCAGCTAAGTCAGCCTAATGAGAAACGTTTACATGGTGATTATTAGGGACAACCTCACTTCTGATACTCCCAGCATCTAAACACCTGCTCCCGGCAATGCCGCGTAAACACACCCAAACTCAAGCCAGGCTTCATCACATTTTTACCCTGGTTTTAAAATAAACTTGTCAACACCTCAGCTTGGTGAAGCATAAGAACCTCATCTGGTGATGTAGCGTTTCAGATTACAATGTCTTCTGAATCAGGTACCAATAAAGCTCTAACTGGTTACTGGTGCTCCTAAAATGGAGATACAGTGGAACAAAACAAGATTTCGAGAATGAAGAAGTCACAATTGGGCATTTTAGACAAAAAATAAGTATTTAAAAATGACTTCCTCTTATTAAATCTAAAACGGCAAACTATTACTCTTACTGTGTTTAAGTTGGTTTTTAGATGATTTCAACTGCCTAATTACGTCAGATAAATAAATCAGTGTCCGGTAGTTCATCAAACTCAGAGATTCTTATGATTTAATGACTACATAGTTATTTTCACTTGGAAGCAAGACATACATCTCCCATGCTACGTGAGGAAACGTCATATTTTGTAATTAGACTGCTTTCTATGTGCACCAAACTGGAGTCCCAGTGAAACTAATTCCCTGGCTCAGCCTGTGCACCGGGTTTGATTTGTGAAGTCAGACATGCCATGCCCACCCACATCGGCATTATGTCCAGACGCGGATATTTGTGGCTGAGGTGGTCTTACACCTGAAAGGAATAGTTGACTTGAAACTTGAAGCAATGAGGATAACAGTAAAATTAAAAAACACATTATTAAGAAGTTACGCTGAGTATTCAATCAAGCTGTTTTGGCTGGAATACAGTATACAGGAAATGTGTTTTACCAACAAGCATAAATATGCGTTTGACATAGTGAACATTGTGGTCATGAGTTAGAGAAACATGCAGCCTACTCAGGTTTCAAAGGGGGGCCGGTGGTCTTTCCAGTGCAGATTCAGCTGGAACAAGCTGTAAACTAAGCGCTGTCAGCATCAAAACTATACCCACCTAAAGGGTTCAGTCGGAAGAACTCATCCAAAGACATCTGTGGGAGACGTGTACAAGACTCCCAAGAGAAACGTTGAAAATGTCACCAAAAATAAGCTACTAGCATGTCATTAAATGCAGCGTTCCCTTTCATCACATGCAGTTTTAAAATCAAAGTGAAAATTACAAAAACAGATTGGTTGTGTTTCGAAAAAAGATCATAGTTTGGGTTGGGTTTTAAATGATGTTTGTTACATAAATGAAGTTACGTAAGTTAAGTTGTCAATGTATATTACTCAACTGTGTGTGTTAGACTCGAGAGAGAAACTGCTTTTTCTGGGTGAAAGGAAGTAATATGACTTAATGAGCATTCAATATAAATGAAGCAGAAAATGACACATTAAAAGCAAAAACTGTGTAGTGGTTGTATGCAAAAACAAATTGGTGTGTTATTTAATGCCATTTGTTGATACCAGGCAGGATTGTCAGGAACAAAGAAGGAAGTTGGGAGATGTTATAGGACTTTATTAATGCCGTAAGTGGCCGGGATGACTGTCCTGCAACAGAACATGAACTTTGACTTGATAGAATGCTCTTAACTTCGGTTTTGATATACCTGAGCAACAACTCCCTGAATCAAGTGTTATTGTTCGATCCCTGGCTTCTGAAAGCTACAAAAATGGTCTGAAACTCCAACATTGGAAAAGTGCTTGGGAAGAAGGTTCAGACGCTGTTTGACTGCCTTACAAGTTCTCCATCTCACGCAAACGGATGCCTTTAATGTGAGTGAGAAATCCAAACTCTCATTTATTACAGATATAAAAAACCTGTTATATATTTCTAACAACCAGATGATTTCAGGGTGTATTTCTCACAACCTGGTTATCATCGCCATGTCTTCCTTTTCACAAGATATCATCTGTTTTAATTGAGCGGTCAGGTGAAACCGTTAATGAAGACACGTTAAGACATCTGCGGATGTGCCCATCTATCATGTCTAAATCTGTCACCTCAAGTCCACCACACTCACTTTTTACAAGATTATTTTACAGCCGTCAAGATTTTACTAGTGTCCAGTTGCCTGTCATGTCTGCAAGTATGAGGGCGATTATAATTCACTTTTCAGAACTTCCTCTCACACAGAATGAGACACAGGCAGCGCCCATAAGGGGTAAAAAAGGGGAAAGCTTTCTGAGGCACATCTCCGACGGGGGATCATGGAGGCCAGACTTTTTTTACATTCATTATTTCGTATTTTTCTTTCACAATGATAACCGCCTCTATCTGAAAATTGTAGGCCTATTTTTTGTAAGGAAAGATGCAGGCAGACGACCACATGATCTGAGAAATGTACTTATCTAAACTAGCATAGCCTATAGGCTAGCTAATGTTGGAATGAAAGCCTTTGATATTCCAGAACTTGCACATGAATCGGGAAAACAAGACAGAAAGTAGAAAAAAGAGAGCTTGAAAGGGTTTAAACCGGTTTACATTTATACAGGGTTAGTAGAATTGATATTTAAGGAGAATAGGGGAAGGCCATTTCACCTGACCTTTTCTGGAGCTCAGAAATTTCTGCAGGCACACGTACAAACTAGCAGCAGATTCTGGATAAATCCAAATGTAATCTGTTAGTTGAAAAGGGTGGATTTACATCCACATTAAAATGATTTATCCTGTTCTTCTGCTTTCACTCTGCGATTTTCCCATGCATGAGAACACGAGAGCCACCTGACGTACTATTAACACTTCCAGGAGTAAATGAAAGCTGATTGTGCTTCACAAGGTGATAGCCCGCGGCTGTTTCCGGAAGCAGGAAGAGCTGAGCGGAGGAAATGGTGACTCCAGCTGGAGGTGGTGATGGGGGGTGGGGTGAACACGCCTGGCTGGCTGTGGCGGCGCTTGTGTCGCTCACACTGTTGCCCTCTCGCTACCAGTGTCAACACTGATGACTTCAGCGTGTGCCCTTATGAGCTCACCTTGCTACGAGAGACACGGAGCGGTGACCGTGTGAAGGGGATAACTGTGTCATACCTGCACTGGAGGGGGGTTTCAACTATTAATGTGTGTGTCGCTGTTTATACCCCAGGGTTATCTCTTTCACACCTGAGATTATGATTCTCTGTTCACACTGAGTTGATCAGCAACATCAAAAAAAGACGCTAAAAGCTCTTAAACGTAGGCCTACAACATTTTCTGCCACTAGGGGTCTCTCAATCAAAATAATGTTGGAGACATCGTAAAGTAGCTCGGGACTTGGAAGTTCCTCTGCATTGAGAGCCGAATTACCTGCATTTGTATCCTCCACTCAAAAACAAACAGATGCAGTCATTTCAAGAATAAACATGTGAATAAAGCAGTTTCTCGTACAATTCTGAATAGCTACTGCAAACCTTGGTTTAGAGTATTTGGAGTAACCCAACCAAATACATGTCTACTTGTTTTCATACAGATATGTAAATGATTATACCTTTAAAGAGCAGAGAATGCTGCTGTGTTACAAACCTTTCTGTTTCAAGATCAAATAATGTGTGATTGGTTACGTGCTTCAACAACCACGTTTGTGAAAGTTCATAATGAACATTTGCCTGGGACTGAAACCTTCCCTGATGCTGCCACAACTGGCAACTTGTGACCAACAACACCAAGCATGTGAAAATCATAAAGGCCAACACCAGGATCCATGTAAACATGTAAATACTGAGGGCCTGTGCTGCAGGGAGTGAGATCATTTTGAGTCTTAGATAGTATATTTCTGCCTGGAGATTCTTCTCATGTCTTTTATCTTAGAGGCTGAACTACTCACTAACTTCCCCTTCGGACATCATTATCATTCTAAGTTTTCTAGTGAGTTATCAACAACAAATAAAAGAAAGTGAGAAAAGTATAAAAACATATTTTTTATTAATTTCATGTTTTCATGACCTGATATTTGAGTAGTACTTTTTCTATGTATTAATTGGTGTGTATTTAATTCATACAAATAAAAAATGCTTCTCATAATATAACACTTGACGACTGTTATAGCCTAATAGGGGAAATTAAATCCATTTAATATTCACACAGCTTCATTACTCGTCTAACAAAAATCACAGATTTTCATCATTCAAATTAAAAATGAGAATAACCGGTTGTGGATTAACCCGTCACCGGGGAGGAACGTGTGAGAAAATGCGTTAAAAAAAAGAAAAAGCTCATATTATATCACGCGACAAAAAAAGGCAAAGATGTTTTGTTTCATTTTGTATTAAATGACCATATATCGCTTATGTGTTAACCGATAAGCTTACAGTGTCAAACCATGTTTTTTAGGAAGACCCATCAGGAAAAAACAAGTTATTTTTAAAAATATATTATTAATCTTATAATTACATTTACAACACATAGAATCGTCTGATGTGAAACGTATGAACCCAAAGCAAAATATGCATTTCATATTAAGTTAAGTTAATGTTATGTCTTATACGAAATAATTTAATGAATTGGCCTAATGAATAATGTTTGGTTTTAATTAAATTCCTTGCCACTTATCATGATAACGTTAATTATTAATGTAAAGAACGAAAATAGACAAAATTGTCCCCAAAATTGAGTTTGTTGGCACTCAATTGTTATATTACATCAGTTATTTTTTAGTATGTTATTTCCTGTTGTGTTTTTATTTTAAATAATATTATTCTTCAATGTTTAGAGCAACTTACACTTCGTTTTTACTATAGGGCAATGTGTGTGATGTGTGTTGTGTGTGATCGGGGGAAGGCTCTTTCATATCTGGAGCCTATCACGTCCTCCCTCTACATCAGACACACCTCCACAATATGACCAATTACAAAATGGATATATCATAGGTTAGAAAATCTGAGCGTGTGTTTGAGTCACTAGTAGCGACTCCACGCGTCAAAATAGACAATCAGCTGCACGGGTAATACAAAAGTTTATAGATAAATATCTTAATGAGGTGGTGTGAGCTGATCACTTAAATGATATGCTTTGACCGAGTGAGACGCTGCATTTAAAAAGTTGTGGCATGTCTGTGCGCTGCTGAGAATAACAGTCGTTTTGTGCTTTGTATTTATTGTGCATGCTCTTATTGAACTGGACGCAACAGCGGAGCCTTATGACATTACGCACAGACCGGGAGCGGGGCTGCTAATGGGCGGCATAGGTGGCAACCTTTACCTCAGCATGTTGAATGTGACTGAAACGCAAACTTTCGGAAAGAGCACGGACATCAGCAGTCACCTCCACCGCGGCGGAAAGGATCTAGCAGAGTTTAAAATGGGGATCCAGGACGCCAGGTTTTACTACCCAGACTCTGTTCAGAGCGGGCAGGACGCCCTGGCTCTACCGTACCACTCGGAGCAGGCGGTGGGAGGATACGGAGCGCAGCCGGGCAGGTTTTACGCACAGACCCTCGGTAGTTGCCCGTACGGCGGGGTGCGCTCGCCGCCAAGAAGTGGAGCCGTGCAGGGGTACATCTCCGTGGCGGGAGACGGGTTTTCTACAGCCGGTAAAGACTTGTACTCTCCTTCCCCGGAGAACTACACGGCCAGCTTTCAGCACGGCTACCAGCGGCCGCCTCTCTACCCTTTACCTGGGCTACAGGTGTGCGGGAAGACCCAGGCTCTGCTCAATAACTACCCGTTATGGGCCAAGTTCCACAAGTTCCAAACCGAGATGATAATCACCAAACAGGGGAGGTAAGTGACAGACAACAATAATCACCTTTTCCCCCAAAATAACAAAATACTACCCTCTCTTATCAGATTTGATGAAATAGGTTAAGGACATTTTAAAAACTACTTGGCTTTACACTTTCAAATTCAAATTCACTCCACCACTACTCTTATCTTGTGGAAGAACACATACCACAACACTGCAACCTCCTATACAACTGAACTTGAAAACAGTTTGTTTCTGATAAATAAATTACACCTGTCATGCTGTCTGTGCTGAGTGGAGGTCAGGGTTCACTCATCATTTAGCTCCCGTTTACTTTGCAGGCATCCCCATCAGCCGTCAGGTGACGGAGGTGTTGGCAGCTTTACTTTATTTATTTGATGAGAATCACCTCTGAACATGTTTAGCATCATAGATTTACTTTCCTTTTGCGCAAAAGCTAAGTTAACATAAGAGCCGTAATGGAAAACGCTTACAGTAAATCATTATAAATGGATAGTCCTGTCAAAATAAAAATGCTTAGGCCTACTTAACATTTTATTTCAGTAAACTCCAATATACAATTTGCTATTATTATTCTTCTTTTCTTTCTTTTTTTTGTTAATCGTCAAAAAAAAAAAGGCTTTGGTCAAAAGTTATTGAGCACATAACAATTGCAAGCTGAGTTGCTGGACACATGACACATGACACATGACACGAAAAAACATTTTCCAAATTAATCCAGAGGCAAATCAATAAATAGCCTATCACATGTGTTGCGTAAGTGGTGTATTTTAATTCCTCATTACTCCCGGGATGCAGTAGGCCTACTGTGCAATAATACTTTTGTTGTATTTTTATATTAGGATCGACTTTATCGAAATCAGTGAGAAAAAACTATGTCTGTTATGGCTTCTCGATGCTCATTTAAAAAGGAGATGTGATCAAGTGAGAAACCAACTTTCTGATTGTTAAACTTCAACGCGATATCTCGAGTAGGCGGATGTAGAGACGATGATACTGAAATTGAGATAAAAAAAAAACAAGCACCCGGGTCTGCGAGGATTCGGAGCCCTGAGCGGGCCTGTTCCGGGTCACTGAGCATTGAGATGCGGCCTGTCGATGAGCATTAATTCACTAATATGCGACACTTGTGTTTGACAGAAGGTTTCAGGCCATGGGTTTCTCATGATCAGAAAACAAGTGCGCTGTCACATCATAGGACACTGATATTTCCATTGGAGGAACACACACGGATCGGCCTTTAATTAAATAATTGCTCCAAATAAATTGTGTATTTTAATTGTTGTTTTAACAGCTTTTTGTAATTGTTCTAGTTTAAAAATGATGTGCAGGGTTTTTCTAAAAGCTATTATGTCACAGTGTTGCAAAATGTTCCCCTTTGAACTGCATGAGAGCTATTCTGAGTGCAGTTACATGGCGTTTTAGTTTGTAGGATGTAGTTTCTTAAAATATGATGAAGGAAGATACTACATCCATCTTTTCTTTCAAAGGCTTGTACATGCTGATAATGCCTTGTGTCTTTATTGCAACATGGAGTATACAAGAAATGACCATTATTGTATTTTGTGTGTGTGTGTGTGTGTGTGTGTGTGTGTGTGTGTGTGTGTGTGTGTGTGTGTGTGTGTGTGTGTGTGTGTGTGTGTGTGTGTGTGTGTGTGTGTGTGTGTGTGTGTGTGTGTGTGTGTGTGTGTGTGTGTGTGTGTGTGTGTGTGTGTGTGGTGTGTGTGTGTGTGCTGTGTGTGTGTGTTCTTTCCACATGTTGTCATTCAAAGGCACTGTTCAGAATAAAGTCTAAAAAAAAGTCACAAATTAGACACAGTCATACACAGTCACACACACACCTAAGCAAAAGTGTACCAACTCTCCGGCAAAAACAAAAGGATCGGGGAAATGGGTGCGGAGGTGTCATCCTTCCACCTTTGATAAAATGCTAATTGTCATATTGCGTAAAAACCACAAACCTCATGTTACGAAAATGTCTAAAATGTTCTCGCCCTTTTCTTTTCAATCCTTCGCTCAAATGCAGAACTGCAGGCATCCAAGCCCAAACATTTGTGGAGGCCTTTTGTTTCTTTTAACAAACAAAAAACTTCTGCACGATTTTGAAGTTCAGCAGTGCAAAAAACAAGAAGTTTTCAATATCAGAAGCGATATCCTCCTTACATTTTTATCCTGGGGTTCAGGCTCCTACAATAATTTTGCTGTGGTTTATAGAGAGGAGTCTGAAGGTCTGCAATGTTAATCAAAACCCTGGGAGAAAAGGTGAAAGAAGCTCCAGAGAGAAGTATAGATGGGTCAAACACCACTGAGCCTTTAGATGGCCACACTGAGAGAGTGAGGCCCCTTTGAAGTTCAGGAAGTAAAAGACTAGATTCTCTTTTTTTCAGCCTACACTAGACGCTGGGTACATCGCCTGACAGATCTCTCAGAAGTTTTGCTCATGTACCACACATGGGCTTTGAAATCTAGAGACATTTTCATGGCCTGTATCGAAGGGGGCCAAATTCATCTGCATTTCTCATGAGCTAAATTCATATCACCACACTAGATGATGCCATTTCAGGCACTGCTGTTATAGACTCATGCACCAAGGCAGAGTTCATCGAGGCTGCATACGTCTAGAAGGGCATTTAGTTTGATGTAAACATGCACTTTTCTGTTGTCCACAGGACGAAGAAATAAAGACAGAAAAAAGCAGAAAGAGGTTTTTCAAATGCAAAATCATGGGATTTTCTGAAATAGTGAGAAAGTTAATCAAATGACTAAAACTGAAAAGAGAAAGTGAAGCTTTTTTCCTCGTTCATCTGTTTCACCCAAACTACACCTGGGGTATGCTTATAGTTTGGATGTGAGTCAAGAAGACCAACTTCTCCCAAACATGATTTACAAGAAGCACATTCATTTAAAGGGGTCCTTTTGTGCCTTTTTGGGTTTTCCCACTCCTTCGTGTTCTTCCGTAACATAGTGACATCACTCTCATGCTTCAATTGGGACATCTCTAATGGCGCTTTTCCACTGCAGCACGTAGCACGGTTTAAGCAGTGGCCCGTTTTTTTTTTTGCTTTTCCACTAGGGGTAGTTCCGGCTCAGGGCTACTTTTTCACCTTTTTTCTGGCCCTCCAAAATCGAGGTTCTTACCGGACCAACAATCGGGCTGAATATGCTAAACTAGTGACGCAAACACTCTCAACTGCTGAATGGTCAGAGAGAATCCCTGGCAAGGGGGCTACAACTACAACAAAATGAACATATTTTACCGTGATTTAATTGTAATACACGTTTCAAACTGATGCCTAAGTAACAACATACTGATACCGGTCTGCAGACAAGACGGCAGGCGAAAAACCTTTTAAAATTCGTGTTTTCTGAATGGAGATCGAATTGATCAGTCTAAGCTAACGTTGTATATGCTCCGTCCACACTCACAACAATGGCCTACAGACATAAATAAACCAGCGACTGTGTTCACCATGACACAGACAGTCTGTGGTTTGTACTTGTTTAACTTTTGTCTAGTTTCTGAACAGATATGAAGAGCTGTGGGCTCTGAGTGCTAACAGCTAGCGGCGAATGTTTTGGTTTTGTGGTTTGCATTGAAGATGACGTCACGGCAGTTTTACGCAGCGTCGCTCCGCCCGCCGAACAGCTGATCGCCCCGCCTTCAGAGCAGACTGAAATCTCGCTAGTATACAAAAAATAAAGAGCTTTTTGAAAATTGAAGCATGTAAACATGTCATAGTAAAGGCACAAACTACAAATATGAAACCTGTAAATAAGCATCATAGGGCCCCTTTAAAGGGGAATTTTAAGGATATAACAGTTGTGATTAATTTCACAAGCGTAAAACCACTAAGAATTATTGGCATATCATCAACGTCAAAAACTTATGCAAAATGATTAAAAAGACAATAAGTCACGAGTCATGCTGGCAAAGTTCTGCATGATCATCTGTGTTGAAGGAAGGAGATAAGACCTACTAAGTTCTCTCTTTTGCAAAATCTTTCAGGGAAATAATGCAGAGGTAAACTTCAGACTAAGAGGATTCATGCTCATCTGCTCTCTCCGCTCCACTGAGTCCAAACTGTGACACAAATCAGTCTGATGCTTGGTAGTTTTTCAGAGGAAATAATCCTTTGATTTATTGTGCTCCCAAGAACAGGGACTTTTTACAAGTATTGCTATGAGCACATTTTTCGCGAAAAAGCTGAATTGTAATTCTTTAAGTTTCTGCTTTTGGCCTATAACCACTTATTATTTATATTGTGGCAAGGGCAAGACACTTCACCCACAATTGCTCCTGTAGGGATGGCCCACAGTATTGAATGTTTGTAATGTAATGTAATGTAATATACATGATTTAAATAAGAATGTTTTTTTTAATAAATGGACTGATACTGCTTAGTTAGGTCCTACAAAGTAAAACTATAATTTAATAATCATTAAATAATCAAATATGCTTCCCATGTATGTCACATTTTGGAAATGATCACTTCAAATCACCAAAGAGGAGTGGGTCTCTTCTCTCTTTTATGTTCAATATGTAATGCAGTAATGTTTAACAAGAACAGAATCAGAAATCCTTATATTTCTTATCAAAAGTACTGCAAGGTACTATTAAAAGGAATATTTGGAAGTATTGTGGACTAACTCTTTCTGTATAAAAGCAGAAGTGGAACGATTTCAAGGTTTTAGCAGCATGACTTGTCACTTCCTGTTCATCTGTTTATGTGTGCATAAGGAGCTTTTCGCAGAAACATCTAGTAGCAATCTATTCTAATAGCTAAATGACTTCTTCCTCTTACTGTGTAAATAACTCTTCTAATTATCAAGTGGGGAAACCCACCACTGCTTGAGCCACAGGCCCTCAACTTGTTATTGTTCAGCGGGATCCTCAATATTTGTTTTCCAAATAAGGTTATTTAATACATGGGAGGCTGAGAGGACTGAAAATAAACTGCTAATTGTGAGTTAGAATTTTTAACTTTTGATCAACAAAACAATATATTGATCCGACTAACAAGTATTGCGTGTGCATCAAAGACTAAAATCTTCTTCCTCCGTCTCACAGAGTTCTGTTTCTGTACCGAAACTATAAAACACATCAATGAGCCACTGTTGCACTGGGTGAAATATGTCTTCATTACCATGAACACGCACACCGTTTATTTTTGACTCAATCCCACTTACACCAACCTGCTTCCACAAATACTTACTGGATCAACAAATGTGGATTCATCCGCTGCTGAAAATAGTCCAAATATAAATGTACTCTTGTTTTAGCATCTTATGCTAAGCTACAGTGCCAGCTGTTGGTGAGCCTTAATACAAATTAACAAACATTTGTATTGTATTCCTATTTTATTATTATTTATTATTTACAAATTATGTTGAGGCACCAGGGGGAAGTATTGAGAAAGAGACAAACACATTGTTGGATTTGGTCAGATTTCTAGATAAGAGAAAGACAAAACACCAGCATCATCCTTTATGAAGCATGAACCATGAAATCAGCAGTATCAAATGACATCCTGTACAACAACATTTACATTTTACCAATGTTAGGCACTGAGTTCCTCTGCAATAGGTCAATCGAGAAGCAGGAGTGTCTGTTAGAGAGTGCTTGTGTCCGGCAGCAGCTGTAGACTGGCATGTTTTCGTCACAGATGATCAAGCGCACGCACGGTGACAAAAACTGGACCTGAACTCCTGTCTGGATGAATCAGGGTGCACTCATGTAGAAAAGTCCTCTCCCTGGTGAATATCTAGTTCCTCTTCTGCCGTGCATCCCCAGGACAAACCCTCCACCTCCCTCCCTTTGCTCCACCCTCTGCTCTTTCCTTTTCCCTAACCTCTGTTTCCCCCTCCCACACTCTTTCTCTACCCAAACCATCCCCCCCTTTCCTGTCTCTCTCCAACATCCACTCAGTTGATTTTGATTTGGTCTTAAACGCCACCACCAGCGGTAGTGTCTCTCTCTGTATCACTGGCTGGTTCACCACACTCGTCTGTCTCTGTGGCATTTGCTCTGATGAAAAGATTACAGTTATGAGTATTCATGTGCGTATACAAACACCTGGATCACAGTGCCAGCCAGTTTTCATTACTGTCAAGGTTTCCAGTGAATCAGAGCGGCACCCTGGCAGGTTGGTCTGTCTGGTTGCTGTGGAGCTGCAGGTTTGATTCCTGTGCTCAAGCTAGTTAAGTGGATTTGTGCATCAAGGTACTGCAAACAAGCAAAATGGTTTCTCTGAGGTGGAAACTGTGTGTCAAACTAGTCGGAAGGCGATGAAGCGACTGTATTTTTCTTTACCACGCCACCACCACCACTAACTGTGTTTTTCAGCTTCCCTCTCTAAATTTGGTGCATCAAGTGCCGCCCCCGCATGCAAATACCTCTCTGTGTTGTGTTTTCTATGGTTTCCCCCTGCCAAGTTCTGATTTCCTATAAAAGGCTTTAGTGTTAGTGAATCGACAATATCAACGAAGCAAAAATGATAACTACTCATCTTCCTTCTAGAAGACTTTCGCACAGTGTAGGTGGGCGGATACATTCATACGCTGAATAGCAGAGTTTCTGTTTTCACTTGTATTAAACTGTGCAGTGGAAGAGGAGACCTTTCACCTGTTATTTGCGAGCCAGTGAAGAGCTGCTGCCACGATTCGGTTTCACCCAGAACTATGATTGATTGTTAAACTGGACTCGCCATGTAGCCAGAAAGACCCAACTGGGACCGCTCAGGGCAGGGTTTGTCTTACCAGTGTGTGTGTGTGTGTGTGTGTGTGTGTGTGTGTGTGTGTGTGTGTGTGTGTGTGTGTGTGTGTGTGTGTGTGTGTGTGTGTGTGTGTGTGTGTGTGTGTGTGTGTGTGTGTGTGTGTGTGTGTGTGTGTGTGTGTGTGTGTGTGTGTGTGTGTGTGTGTGTGTGTGTGTGTGTGTGTGCGCTTGTGTGTGTTCTTTCCACATGTTGTCATTCAAAGGCACTGTTCAGAATAAAGTCTAAAAAAAAGTCACAAATTAGAATGAACAAGGCAAATTCAAAGAAACAAATAAAGTATGCATTCAGAGATCATGATATTTGCATTCCATTTTCTTTAAGACAATCAAAAATAAATAATGTTTCGACTTTTTGGATAGCAGTGTTAATGTTTTAGCAAGTATGTGAGAATTGTTTTGGCTGAGTAGTGTTTCAATGCTTCTGCCAATGATTTATCTAGAGTTTATCTGTAGTTTGTTCTGAAACGTTATCAAACAGGAGGGATACGTGTCTCTTCACACCTCCCTTGTATTTACACTAAACCAAACTGCTTCAGGGAAGACAGTGCGAGATCACAGTGTTTGTAGTTTGCCTAAACTGCCAACATTCGCTTCTTAACATTGGCGTTGCCTGCATTTTCAAACTGAACTATTTTTAGAAATCTACACTCTGTTTTACAAACCATCAAGAGATCAAATACTGGAAACATAAGATCTTATCTATCTGTTCCACCCAAAGCAACAAGTTTTAAAAGAAAGAAAAGGGCGTTTCTGAAAAGTACGCTTTTTTCTCTCTTTTGTGTACAGTCCTTGCACTCATTGACTAATTTAGCCATGCACTGTAGCAACTCAGTGGTGGTGTTGGTTGCCTATCACACAAATGCTCCATAGCCTCAGGTGCTATTGGCCTGTGTCAAATAGCTGGGCCAAATGTCAAACATGTTGCCCTGATTTATTACACACAGGGGACATCATATTAGACCCAGAGTGCAGCGCAAGTTCAAATGCAAACACATAGAGGATGAAGTGAATGAATCAGTCCACATCTAGACACTGAGCCAAGTTTATCTTGGGAAGTACCCTTATTTGTTATCTTTCAGAGTTAAATGAGAAGATCAATATTGTGTAGTTTAATCAAACCTATTACTATGCATTTAATTATATGTTTATTCTGAGACTTAATGTTCAGGAAATAACACTCCATTTTAATTGATGGGGGGAGGGTGGCGGGTGTTAGGGACCTGGATAATGAATAATAAATGGGGGCTGCACCAGAACAAAACATTTTGAGAACCACTGCTATAGCCCCGCCCACATGTTGAATCTTTTAGATTTTTTTGTACACAAATGATGGATTGCATTAAATATTGGCACAGATATCAATCCAAGATACATTCTAACGTAGGTTATCCTTTTTTCCTCTCTCGCCCCATCAGGCCAATTTGTTTTATGTATCCAATATTAGTTAATCGGAAAATGCCAGAGACATACATATATCCAAACATAATTAAGCTAATGTATTCCCATGAGCATCAACTCTACTGTTGGCTTAAGGCGGATTAGCTAATGTTAGCATGCTAACACACTAAACAAAGACTGTTCACATGGCAAATATAACGCCTGCTTAACATCAGAATGTTAGTATTGTCATTGTGAGCATGTTGGCATACTGATGTTAGCATTAGCTCAATGCACTGCTAACTAAGCTGAAGAAGAACCTAGTAGGCTACTGTATGGCTGCAGACTATTTGCATTGTTTCCCTTTCGACAAAGCCACCTGAAACATATCCATGTTCCGAGGGACCTATGTCCATCAAGCTGATATCTTCGTAATATGACACGATAAAAAAGTGTTTTATGATCTCAAGAATGTATTTGGAAATGTTCTCAACATTCCACTTATAGCCGACTGATGTTACACCACCGTGAGGAATGGATTTGTACCATTCAAACTGCACTCTAAACATCCATCTTCATTTGTTTTTTTGCAATTGGATCCAAGATTCGCCTTCACTAACCAATTTCTTACAATGTTAGTTCAAATCAAGACCATGGCACATAGAGATAACCCCAGTCAGGGCATTAGTTTTCAGTCTTTATGCTAAGCTAATAGGTTGGTTTAGCTTCTCATTTACCACAAGAGCTCTTTATCCTCTCAGCAACAATGCAAATGAGCAAATATACAAAAAGTTGATCTACTGCAAGATGATACAACTCATTGGTAAAACTGATGCGTAGTGATGCGTTTACTTTCTCTTTATACATTTTTTTTTAATAAGAGCTTCTATGCATGTTTGTATCTACACTACATTGAGCCTCACAAATGTCCATCACGGCGTGTGGTTTTGTGTATTCAGTGTCCATGTCTTATACATTTGTGTGTGTCCCCTTGCTCTTGGTTTAACCCAGCCTCTCTTCACTGTGCCGCAGTGCGCGGGGACGCCCTGACCTCCCGGTTACCTCGTCTCACTGAAGGCTTCAGTGTTCCAACTAAGTTCAACATGTAAAGAGCTCCAGCAATCAGGAGCAGCTTGTGGTGGCATCTTTTATTAACAGCAGTATTAAATATTCACCTTCACACACCACTGTCAGCCATCCCCTCCACCTCTCGTCCATTTCTACTAAACTCTTGATCCTTTTGTTGCTAGAGGAAATCCCTTCCCTGCCTTCCATTATACTATTCTTTCAAGATTGTAGAATATCCATTCATAGGTTTGTTTTTGCATTTGATATTAAGTGCAACTTCATTTTCACTTTCTAAATTTTGAACGGATTTACTTATTACATATTTGGTACTGTGGGTTGGGGGAATGTAGAGTGATTTAAAGTATTAGGTGCTAAAATAAGGACAAACTGCACAAATAAAATCTAAAAGGACATCATTGCGATACACATGTCAGCTATAGGACAGTTCTCCTGAAACAGCTTGCACTATTGCATTTATAGTTTCAGATTTGACACCGTGAATCACTTTGACTTTGCAATTTGTAAGCACGCCTTCTTTAATTCCTTCATCGTTCTTGGTCTTTCAAGGCAGAGAAAAAGTCCCCTTTAAATGAAAAAAAAATACTGCACAATCTCAGTAGGTCAAATCCTCCTAGTAGTAGTCGTACATGTATTTTACATTCCCATAAATGTACTTTGAGCATTCAATTCCCAATGGGAAATATTGCCCTGAGCTGTTCCTCATGTTGAGTACATGCATGTTCTTCTCTTCTTTGAAGCAGTTGAGGAGACAAACGTCATGCAAATGAATGCAAACAAATATTGGTTAATTGGTCAAGTAACTTTTTCCTTTGCAATAGCAAAACAAACAAATAATGATACATGCTAAAAATGATTAATCCTTTTTCTCCCTGTGTGTTTATCCAGGAGGATGTTCCCCTTCCTGAGCTTCAACATCAGTGTTCTGGACCCATCTGCTCACTATAACGTCTCCGTGGACGTGGTTCTGGCGGATCAGCACCACTGGAGGTACCAGGGCGGCAAGTGGGTCCAGTGTGGGAAAGCGGAGGGCAACATGCCAGGTACTTTAAATCAAAACACAGGATAATAAATGAAAGTCAATGGATTGCTGTTTTCTTAATGTGGTTTTGCTTTAATTAAAGTGGATCTATCATGCTATATTTGAAACATATATTGTAGGGCCATACCTATATAAAACATGTCTGTGAAGGTTTTTTTTCAAAATACCAAACAGATCATGCATTTTAGCCATGCCTCATTTCGCTCTATTTGCTCTTTTCCAGCCCTGTTTTTGCAAGGGCTGATTCTGCTTTTGTGGCAGACTACAGCGCCACTTACAGGCCTGGCATATCTACTACAGCGTCTCCAGCGCTTTCGAGCGGTCTCTCATTCCCCTGATAAGTGGAGAGTTGCCCATATAGGCGGAGCACCCCTTTTCTGACGTCAGAAAAATTCAAATAATAATCAGCTCCGTTGCAGCCCCGTTTTTAGAGATTTGGGTATGGAGGAAAAGAGAGAGGGTTGTGTTTTCTGACACTTGGTGAGTTCCCTGACACACCGGGGACACATATTCATGTATAAAAGACGTACAAGAGTGCATTTTGCATGATAGGTCCCCTTTAAGTTAAAGATTTGAGTACTGTAACTCACCGATAAAATGTCTTCTCTGTTTGTTTTTTTATCGATTTGACATCCCTTGAATTAAAGTGACAATAATTGATCATGTAGTTATCCATCATTCAAGTTGATGTATTTTAGGCCAAAAAAGATTTAAAGCTGCAAAGATTGTTTATGTTTTACCTTATACTTATGCCAATTGTATGACCTTAACAAATCGGACACTTAGCTCCATAGCCATAAATGGACAAAAAAAAGATGTGCTCACATTTTTTTCCGCATTTTCTGACAAAAGTATATGATCTACAACCAGCTGAGGAGCAGAGACCCTTAACAATCAATAATCGGAAGCATGCAACTTATTGCGTGCAAAATTGAAGAATCTTTTGAGGAAGTGGTTTAGTTAGCACTATTGTAACCAACCTACATCACCATGCACAAGTAGTTTGAGAGGTTTCTGTGGACATGTCTGAGATTCTATTTGCTGTTGTTGAGGTCAAAAGCTTCTTCTGACATCCTGCAGAGATTGTGTGAGCAATTCAGAAAGTATGCATTGCTGGGTAAATATTCCTTTAAAGCTAAATGGGCTACAATTATGTCTAAATGATGACCCGTATGAAGTAATCAATGTCCAATGAAAACATTTTTAGTAATTATGAGTTCATTTTTGTCACTTTATAGTAGATTATACCGGCTTAAATTCACTGGACATTTGTTTTGTAGGCCATTAAGACCTAGGTCACCTTCCTTCATATTTTACAGCTATAAATAATAAAAAATGTAAAGAAACAAATGAATTTACTGCATGAATGTAGGTTATACGATAATGAATTTCAGCAGCAATGGGTGGAGATCTCAAAATCAGGCAGGCAGATAGGATAAAGGGAAACTTACTCAAGAAAATGGTCAGGAACAGGCTTACAGGCTGACAACAGGTTGGCAGTGAAGAGAACCCGATCTCTGAGCACAGGAAACAAAAAGCAGGATCAAGAGGAAATGGGCCGGTTAATACTGCAGGGCTGTTGAGGGAGAGTGAAAACAGGTGAGCAGGTGAAGCAGAGAGTCAGGTGACTGGAACAGGTAGGAAAAGTCTGAGGGCATCTGGTGTCCATCTGGTGTAGGGAGGAACAGAGACTGTGAAAGTTGGTGTTGGATAAGAAGGTGGGGAAAGAAGCATCAATTACTTAAAATAAATTGGAAATAAATCAAGTTTAAGAGTGCATTTAAGTTAAAAAAAACGTTAGCATTAAAGAGTTCCACCTTTTTAAATAAAAAAAAGCTTTATGGGCTTTACGGCCCGTCTACACTACAGGCATCGAAAAATGCTTTCAACGCTTCGCCCATTCATTTGAATGGGGTGACGTAGAAGATTTTTAAACTTCGCTGAAACTGCATTGTGGGGAGCATGGCATGGCTTTGCAAGCATCACGAGCATCTATCGGCATCAAAAGTTGAACAATGTTCAACTTTTGAGGCTCGATGCTTGGCATCAGCCAATCAAATCCCGCGTATGCAAATCTGACAGTACAAGCGCTAGCCAATCAAACCGCGTGTATGCTGGGAGAGACTATGCAGGTCATTTCCTCATATTCAAAAAAATGGAGGGAAAATTCATTATAGCGGTAGTGAATCACCCGGTGCTGTATGATCAGTCTCTGTTCATCTACCGGGATACAAACCGGAGGAGCGAGGCATGGAGGGAGGAGGCAGAGACAGTGGATGAAACTGGTAGGTTTTCGCCTGTTTGGTGATTTTATATCCAGTTTACTTCGTTTTAACATTGCTATTGCTTTGTATGCCGGGGGCGGGCGGGAGATTCCTGATTGGTTGTTGGTCGCCTTGGGCGCGAGAAATCGGCAAGCCTCAGACACGCCCAGCTTCAATATTTTTTGATGCCTGTAGTGTAGACGGGCCGTTAGTGCAGATGTTATCAGCTCCATAAAACATGGCCTATTCGATTTACCAAGTTTCAAAAACAGCCAGACATATATATTATATATTGGCCAATATTAAGTTATTGCATATGTATTTTATCAGTACATATGTTAGCTAATAACTATTGTTGCATGACAGACATGCAAAACTAGGTTTGAGAAAGTTTGTCAATCAGAATTAAATTGTGTTTTAGGAATCTTGATCGCAAATTGTCTATGAAATAAATCTACAGGATTTTGTATCAACATTGCTTCTTAATGTTCAAATTTAGAAGCTGCCCAATGAAATTCTTCCATCTCCCATGTTTTTGTTTTTGCTTACCTGTTATTGTTTCTTTACAGTTTTATAAATTAAGTATTTGGGATATTCTTAGCCCATGAAAAGATGGCATACTGGAGATAGATGATATTTCATAGCAGTTTTCTGCTTCAATCCATGTTACGTTCTGTGACTATTTCTTCATTTAACAACTATTTCTTCCTGTTCACACCTCGTAGAAAAAAACACAATAGTCAGCCAAGGTTAAATGTTGTGTGTGATTGAGGATTAGCCGCATTTATAGAAATAAAAGAGAAAGTACAGGGTGTTGTCACATGTATGCCATGTGTTGGGGAAAGGTGACTGCTGATGTGCTACAGTTGTGGAAACTGTGGTAAAACAACTTTTGTCAATTATATTTAATAGTTCATTTATGTGGTCTGATCGTAAAAGGTTAGCAAGGCCATTGTGGTAAGGCTGTGAGACATCATGTCGCTGTGATAATATCCTGCAATAAGAATATTTATTAAATATAAAAGGGATGGAAACTATGGCATTTCAACCAATGAGATGAATTTGATTGTAGGTCACATAATGGACTGTTTTGAACAGCTCCTCACATTCCACCCTTTAAACTTAATCAACCAAGAAGAGCGATGTATTGTGTTGGACAAATATTAGCATCAAATAACTTATTATTTACAGCTGTTGAAATTGACATATATATTTCCAATTTGTTTTAATTATCAGAATTATTATTATTATTGATTTACTGTCATTTTATTTATTTCAATTTTAATGAATTCTTTTTTAATGATTTGTTGTATCCGGTTCTTGTGTCTTTGAAAATTGTTGTTTTTTAAACGAGAACAAATCATTGCAATACTATGTTTTGTTATCTTTGAAAATTATGCAAGTTTCCAAAAGCATCAATAATTATGTTTTTATAACTACACTGTTATAACAGTGTTATGGGCAAAAACACTCTCAACATGTAATACATATGGCTCATGGTGGTTTTTTGCACTTACAGGAAACCGGATGCACACGCACCCTGACTCTCCCAACACAGGAGCTCACTGGATGAGACAGGAAGTGTCCTTCAGCAAACTCAAGCTCACCAACAACAAGGGCAGCACCAATAATGTTGGACAGGTACCATTTCCTGTTCTTTGCCTTCCACCTTTTGTCTTTTCATTCATAATTCTGTGTCAATGCATGATATTAACAGATCACTGATTTGTGTTAAACTTTTGAAATATACACAAATAAGATTAGTAGTATTAGGTTCCTTGGACACTTGGTTTGATGCCAAATGCCTTATTTTCTCTCTGTTTTCCTTACATTTCCTGTTTGATTATAATTTATTTTCTGTCAAAAGGTGTAAAAAATACCTGCCTTTCCTCTTCAGATGATCGTGCTCCAGTCGCTCCATAAGTACCAGCCTCGCCTTCACATCGTGGAGGTGAAGGAGGACGGCTCTGAAGACCCCTTCCTTTCATCCAAAGCTCAGACCTTCATCTTCCCCGAGAATCAGTTCATCGCTGTCACCGCTTATCAAAATGCAGATGTAAGTCTTATTCGTAGTTTTTTGTAATTGTGAATTTATGTTAAATCCACTCTGACACGGATTTACCTATTTAATTTCCACACTTGTTTATTGCAAGATCTACTGAATTCACAACAGCATCTCTTCTCCACCATCTTATTTATATATAGAGTTCAATGATTCATGTTACAGTCATGCTTAAATAGAAGCTTTGGTTAATGCATGTGTAAGTGTTCACAGCAGTTACTATATAGTGGCTGAGTTCAACTAAAAGTCACTTCACCTTGTTTGACCTGATGTAGCTCCACAATATGTGCTGTATATATCGATAACAGCTGTTCAAATACATTGTGTAAGAGTTACTGTAATCCAAAGCACACACTCACCCTGTTTGTATGATGGTGTGTTCTAAAGATAAACTTTCCAATTGCCTTTTATCCTCATTAATTATTACTCAATGACCTCCTCTGTCTCTGTTCACTTGTTTCTCTTGTGTGGTTGCTCTCTGCTTCTCTTTTTTCCTAAGCCTACATTCTCTCATTGCCCTCCTCCTATTCCTTACACAGATCACTCAGCTGAAAATAGACCATAACCCCTTCGCTAAAGGTTTCCGCGACAATTACGACACGTAAGTCAACTATTTAAAAAACCTAGAAGGAAACAACATACTGTTACTCTTGCCTTGTTTATTGAACCTTGCATATTCTTTGCTAAATTATTGCTGTTGCATGTTAAGTGTTCCCCTTTAAATATTAGAATAGGTGCAATTCTGCTCTAGCGTGCTGCAGTGTGAGGGTGTGAGGGCTGTGAGATGTTTGATAGATGGTTTGAGGTTTGGGCAGGAAATAACACCTTATTTTTTCTTCTCTTCTCTTCTCACACTCTCGTCTCTTCCCCTCCTGCCTAGGCTGTATGCTCCTCCTGACTCTGATCGCCTCACCCCCTCCCCTACTGAGACCCAGCAGCTGCTGCCAGGGAGCTGCTACCCCCAAGGCTACCTCTCTGAGCAGTACATGAGCCCTCTTCCTCAGAGCCGCTTCTACGGCCGCGAGCCCCTCGGTATGGGCCAGCAGCACAAAGACCCGTCCTCCAGCCCGGGTCCTCACAGCCGCTGGTACCTGCCGCCTCAGCAGGGTGTGGCCACCAATCGTCTTGACTTCACTTCCTCCTACGAGGGGGACTTCTCTGGAAACGGGTTCTACAAACCCTTCCCCTTGCAGACTTCCGCTCACCATGCCCTCAGCTACTACCCAGACCTCCCTTTTGCATCTACGAGTGTGTCTGTATCAGGAGCCACTCCGGCGGGCTGGACCACCAGCCGGCCCACAAGCCGGCCCACCCCTCAGTACCTCAGCCACCAGAGTAAACCCGGCCCCAGCTTGGGCTGGTTCAGACCCATATCATCCTCATCATGCTCCTCATCTTCTTCTACGTCGCCTGGCAACCCCAGACTGCACCCGCCCTCGCTCCTGGAGTCTCTGCAGCCAGCCCTGCTGCAGGACAAGCCCAAAGACACTGTGGAGGTGGTGTCAGAGGACCCCTGGCTGGAGCCACCCTCTGTGAAATCAGCGGCCTCGGCCGACTCGGGCCTTTATGAGGGCGGCGTGGGCGACAACAAGAAGAGAAGGGTGTCGCCGTACACTTCCAGCACTGAAAACTCCCCGCCTCCGCGCAGTGGGGAGGTCTGCGAGAAGGACAGCAACAGTGATGCAGACTACTATGGCTACTACACTCACTGAAGACCTCCCAGGGCTGCCCACACCGCCCTCATGAACATGCACTGGTCTGATGAAGGGCTGGGACAGACAAACACCAGAGTCCCCCCTCAAAAGTGTCAGATGATAACAGGAAAAACTTTCAAGGTTGCTGTCAAATTGAACAGAAGTGGATGTGACTGGGAAACTAGCCTAGAGTCACATAAACACCATACAGACAAACAGACCTGTGACTTAAGCCTTTGAAACGTCTATAGATTTTGGGGGGGGGAAATGATCTGCATATCTACTTGTTGACAGTCGCCTGCAGGTATTGTCTGTTCTTTCTGCATCAAACTCTCTCGGTCTCTTCTGCTCCGTCTCTTCCTTTTTCTCACCCTCAACCTTTCACACATAGGCTACTCTCACAATATGCTCACGGTCATTTCCCCTTATGATTCTGAGCAGAAAATACATTTCACTCACAGTCTTCTCTGCAAATCAATTTGTTTAGTGCAGCGCCCACCAGTGTCCACAGAGGAGAACTGCAGGATGACAGTGCAGAGGTAAAGAGAACACTGTCAATAGGTGAAGAAGGTTTAGCTAGCACATGTCCTGAAGCCTAATCTATGTCGACCCCGCTGAGGTGTGTGTGTGTGTGTGTGTGTGTGTGTGTGTGTGTGTGTGTGTGTGTGTGTGTGTGTGTGTGTGTGTGTGTGTGTGTGCGTGCGTGCGTGCGTGCGTGCGTGCGTGTTAAAGCTAAGTAGATCAGCGACCACAGCGGAAATAGCAAGTCCTTTCTGTCCATTCTGATTCTGATTCTTTTAACTGAACACAATACAATACATCTCACACAGAGACAGATAATATCAAAATGTTGGTTTAAACTGTATGATAAAATCTCACTTAACAACGTACAAACAGATGTATAAAAAGGGAGTCTATAGAATAAATAAATAATTATATAGCTTTGTTTGAGCTAATCAGTTAAACTTAATTACCAAAAACAATTTTGATATTGAATTATTTAAGAGAATAGACATTCTTTAATATGTCACCTGCTTCAAAAGTTAACAGCCGGTTAAATGGGTGGTAACATTGGTATAACTTTGAACTGAATTTCTTCAGATTTTTGCCAAAAAAGATACATTTAAAGACGACACCCTGGGCAGGAGGAAACTTCATAGAATTTCACAAGTTTAAGATTTGTTAATCATTGAATCAAGCATGGAAAAGTTACTTGTTGTTTCTGAAGCATTCAAGCATGTATCATAGCTAATGCTTCGATCAAGGGAAAAAAGGCCTCAAATAACAAAGGCCTAGCCTCTTACTGTTGTGAATGAATCTGTGAATGCTCTTGTCACCACACACACACACACACACAAATAAAGACCGAAATCATAGCATTGATAATTGGAAAACAGTATTGGCAGACAGAAGTGTGACAGCTTAAAACACACATAAACTGCACGCACTGTAGATAAACATAACCACAGTGTTATCTCAGCCAGGCCTGAGACTAGTAATAATGTGTTCAGTTATGTGCGTTCATATATCTGTCTAAGGCTGATCCCTCACACATGTCTGTATGCTCAAAGACATCCCATCGTTCCTTTGATTAATATACTGTATTTTGAAATACCTATTATGTTACGTAAATGACTTGCGGATCTCTCATGCTAGTGAAAAACATCCTCTCCAGTTTTGAAAGGCATTTCCGGCTAGCGGGTAGGCTAAAAACAATTCTTACCTAGTTGGTTCAGGTTCAGGCCACATTTGTTCCATTGCTGTAGTTGAAAAACTTAAAGGTTAGTTTCATTTTTTAACCAAAGCATCTGTTGATCGATTCCATAACTAAAATGTTATGAGTAATTAAAGTTAGACAGAATCCTTATTAGTTCATCCAGTTTTTATTATCGTAGACGCCATCTTGACTATAAAGGAGCTGGGACGGACAATTGAGTTAGATTGAACTCGGGATTAGGAGACAAACCTAGCAGAGATCTTTAGTCACTTTTTTACGTCCGGTTACATTTATTTACAACATCTTAATCTGTAGAGCTGCAAGTCTTCCCAACCCCTTTCTGTACAGTAGTAGCAGAGCAACAGAGCTGCTGTCAAGTGAAAAGTGGGTCATTCAGAATGACTACATGCACATGTAGGTAAAAGACGAGGCACTGTCAAAGACGAGACCCACGATAAACAGGAAGCACAAAGTGACCAGACAGGCACTCTGCATTTCCCCCCTAGTCTTCGGGCTCATCATGTCGTGACACTGGCTGACAAGAGTCCCGGCTCCCAGCCTGGTGACAGAAATGAAGAGTGAGCCTCAGTCGGCGCTGATCAGAGATCTGCTCCTCATTCCTCACCAGGTGTGCTTGGCCTCAGACAACACTGGAGGCGACAGGCAGACACTCGCTCGGTGCAGTTCAGGGTTACTTTAGTCTTTTCTGAGGGAGAAATAAAATCAAAAATAAAATCTGCAAATTTAAAATACCTAAAAACCAAAAACTCCCGTAATCTGTTAACGGCGTAGTATTGCAGTGTGTCTATTACTGAGTTGAATATGGTTTTTAAATTACACATTCACAGTTCTCGGTTATCAACAATGGTTTATCCCAGGTCGAATGTTTAATATTATGTTTCCCCGAGCCACTATGTTGAAATCACTCACCTATAGCTTATGGCCTACTGATGCTAAACTCCTCAATGCGTCATCAAGTTTTCCTAAATGTTGACATTAATATCCCCTCAGAGGCTTAAATGATTTTGTTACCATTCATCTGCATGTGAAATACATCAATTGTTTGAAGTATGAAGTGTGGAGATAGCCAATGTAGCTTCATCTACAATATTGAAATCAACCAGACAACAAAACATAATACTACCTAAAGAGTTGCTTAAGATGTTAGCATGATGCTACTCACATATGCTAACAAAAAGAGCTTGAGCTAGGATCGTTGTTTATCTTGTCATACACAGAGGGAAACAGCTAGCACAACTCATCAACTCCTGAAAACAAGCACACAGTGTCGTTTTTGAGACTCTTAAACAAACAGTACCAAACATTTATGTGTGAGCCTAAGAGCAGTCGGTTGGTAAAGTTTTTTTCAGCAGGGCTAGCTTCTTTCACCTGTCTTTTTGCTTTATGCTAAGCTAACTGCCTCCTGGTTTACTACAGACTTAAGAATGTTTATAATCTTCTAATTTCTCAGTCATACAAATAGTAAGGTTATTTGACTTAATGTGGAGCTATTCCTTCAAAGCCTTCATGTTTGACGAATACAAAATTTCAATTTAGAGGTCTTGCGGACTAAGGGGAGTTCAATTTGTACATTTGGAACTTGCATACAATATTATTAAACATAATATATTTACACTTCACGGGACAAAGGTTAAACTAATCAATGAGTTCTTCTGACAGGGAAATTATATGTCAAATTAAATGTAGACCTTAATGTAGGTAAATCTGCCGAAACATTAATGATTTTAAATTGTTTTATTATTTTTGGATAATCTGAATAATTACACCATTTTACCAACATTGTGTTTAGTGTTTGGTCACTATTTGAAGGCAGCCCTTTTGGATTGGACTCTTACTGACTTCAGTATTTCTATATATTTTTAAAATCCTGTGCCCCTGTTTTAAGGTTTCACATTCAAGCTCTTTTCTTAGCTTTGCTGGTTTTACATTAACATTATATAAATACTGGGACTGCAGCACTTGGCAAAATGATCTGAGCACAATTTTGATGCAAAAAGGACAAAATGTCTGGCAGTTTCGACCTTAACCTGAACATTTAAATAACAAAGTTAAATGGCAATGATTTTGCCTCGTCTATGCTGAAAACAGAATATATTGTATGTTGCTTGTGTATCGTTTCCAAAAGATTTACTATTTAATGTTTATGTTGACGTCAAACAGAGGAAAAGGTGATGATTCTTGATGTACCTTATGAAGGTAAACCTATCGACAATTCTTGTTTCAAGTGCAATTAATAGAAAGTAAATTAGTTTAGACTTAATGATGGCATTGCAGAAACATTCAAGTGATCTCTGGCCTGTGGACGATGTCAGTTGTTTATTTTTACGTGCTGTGGTTGGTTGTGTGGTTTTAACTCCTGCACCTACATGAGTGCAAGATCTCCCATCAAACAGCAGAACAATGCTTTCAGAAGCCTCAGGAACAACCCCTGCTGGATATATCAGCTTTTACAATCAGCTATCCCTGATGTTTAACCCTAAATGCCACAATTTTCCCATGAGTATTTGTTTCCCTCAAACACATTTCCTTCAGTGAGAGAAAAAGACGGTGTGGGAACTGTATTTCCAGAGATTTTACTGTATAAAATAGAAATAGAGGAGTGAAGAAGGGAGACCAGACGAGGTCAAGCAACAAGCATGTTATTTTATTTGTGTGTGATCCATGTGCACTGTTCATGTTGAGGGAGCAATAATCCTCCGACTCTTTCATTGAGCGCTTATACATTGCAAAAATAAGAGAGGAAGATTCCTGAAGAAGGGAAAATTGTTATTTATTAAAAGGTGGCATAATTGTTTATTGTATTGTTTTTTTATTCATGATATTAAAGCTTAGACATGACAAATCTCGGCTGTTTTGATGATCTTTTTATTTCATGTAAGCAGAACGTTTGATCAAATTAACAAAAAAAAACACCTTGTAAATTATGTGAGAATTAACTTGTGCCATAATATCAACTTCAAACAAAAGTCTGACTTACCATGAGTATACATGTATCTGCAGTGATGTGCAGTTATAATACATTGATACCACATACAAATTAAAACACAGATAAGATGTTACTTTATAAATATCTACATGTTTCCAACCAGTTGGATATTATTCGCTAATAATGACATAAAAATAGAGTAAAATATCTTATCTCCTATTTTAAATGAGTACACACTGAAGTTTTATTTTTGCTTTTCAAAAATAAATAAATTAGATGTTAGACTTTGACATTCATATGATCTAAGGAAAAGCCCAGAGGTTTTTCAATTACCCCTTCTAAGTAGGCTGTTTTGATCATTATTGTAAAAGTCACAAGTACCAATTTCGAGTACTTCAAATGCATTACGTCAGCACACCGATTGGTAGTAAATATACTGTAGCTGTGGCTGGATTAGCCTACAAGATGGGTAATTACTATCGGTCAATAATTCATTTTTTGGGACACTTGCCTGCATCTTGCAAGGTAAATATGGTGTACTGTATGTATATAGGAAATGTGCCATGTTTTTTATTAGACAGGTTACAAGTTGACTTTTTCAAATGTGTTTTTCTGGTTACACTGAAAACGTGACACCATGAGAGCAGTGATACTGAAACAGAACAGTTAAGTTGTCAGACGCACTATAGAGCTCCGTAAAGGGGGATGCAGATTATAACTATCTGCAGGTATAATGTTCTCATCTTGATTGTTTTAGAGGTGCAAATTCCCTGCAAAAAATCCAATATACCAAATAAAACAGACCAATTGTACCCTTTCCATGAACATTTACAAAGTCAAACAATTGTACTCATCATTAGAAGAGGATATCATTTGATTCAATGTTTACATTTAATAGGCTAACAAGATAGGGTTATTAGTAACCTGATAGAGAAATGTATTTCAAGTCATTTGTTTCAAGTAATGCAGAGTGTTCTTCACACATTCAGCCTAAAACTGTACAATTCTCAAAAACAGATTATGCTTGAGTAGTCTAAAAAGAATATTGAAATGCATTAAAAAATGTAACTCCACGAAAAAGTCTTTATGTTCATTCACCTATACTTGATGCTGGGCGACCTGGGGGGTCTGACGGAGGGTTCCCATGAGCCGGTCATGGGAACACACCAAGGAGTGAGGAGAGGCCAGCAGCACGATCTCCACCCTGCACGTTTGTCAGAGCGGTTCATATATGCTGTCCAAATGTCCAACACCTGTCCTTTATCTGGCATTTTAGATCGTCTCTGTTGTCTGATCACCAGACAGTTAAGTTGTCAACATTAGTAAAACCTGGATTCTCTCTGACCTTCCAGTACGTCCCGTTTGTCAGCCAGACGTCCCGTCCACAGGAGTCTTTGGTTTTCCTGATGAAGAAGAAGAAAATATTCAATGAAAAACTTGGAGTTTATTGCCATTCATCTATTTTCACAGGAACATTGGAAGAAATGTGTGTGTCGCTTTGAAATAGATTCAAGATTCTCAATTGAGTATTTTCTTTATTTTCTTGGTTATCACAATATTATTATTATTAATAATAATAATAGATTTGTTAGCGCTTTTACAGGTGCTCAAAGACGCTTTACAGATATAGTGAAGTGAAAAGAAAAGGAAGGAACAACAAATAAATATATAGTTAAAGTTAAAGTCAAATAATACAAAAACAATCACACATTAAAAGCCAGATTGAAGAGGTGAGTTTTCGTGAGTTTTTTTTGTTTTGACTATTGGTTAGACAAAAAAAGACATTGCATGAAGTCCCCTCGAGTTCTCGGACATTGAAAAGCACAGTTTTCATTGCTTTCGGATCTTTTAAAGGCCCAAAAAGTTATACTACATTGCAGGCCTCGTTATATAGTTTGTGCTCGATACCATGTACCCATGAAACACATTTTCAGACCAATTGTTATGCCAAAGCCCAGACTCGGATAAAAGTACTTCAAATGTATAGAAATTCATGAACCAAACATTAGATTTGAACATTTAGCATTCATAATAACAGTAAGAAATTATGGTATGGTAGTTAATCATTAAAATGTACTTACTTGAAAAAACGTGGAATATGTTCTTCCCCCCTTTTGGCGAGCTCTTTTCTTCGCTCCCTCTGATATTCCTCTATAAAATCTTTCTTTGCTTCTGCTTCATCCAAATGTCCTTCCTCCAGCATCCTTTTAAAAAGAGAAAGAATTTAAAGAATAACTTTACCATGAATCCACTTAAGAAAATAAGTACATATTGTGCATTTCTTTGCTCTAAGGTCTCTAGCTCTGCTCACCTTTGGTCTGGGCGCAGGCGGCTGTCTGTGAGAGGCAGGAGGGGCGTCAGGTCTGGGGGGAGTTCATTCAGATCCATGGCGAAGTCCGAGAAGCCGTAGTAGATCAGGTGATCCTTCGGCTGGGGATCTGTGAGGGGACAGAAGCCTGTTAGGTGAACTGTTCCAGGAATGTGACACCTGGATTTACACTGATTAGCAGGTATGGCAACAGGACGCTTGATTATTTCAGGTCACTTCCACTTAACCCCTCAACGTCTAAAGCGGAATCTAAGCAACACAAGAAAAACCTCAAGGACGAACATGTTGTAATCATGTGCTCAGAACAAAGACTCACTTGGCTTCCAGACGCATTTTGGAGTAGGTAGGGTGTCGCAGAAGATGCCTTCATGCCAAAGACCTCCAAACCGGTGAATGATGCTCCCACTTTGGTCCAGCACCGTGCCCTGCACCTCATTCTTGTTCGTGTCTGAACCCCAATAACGAGACTACAACAGAATACAAATATGTCAAAAGCCTGAGATATGCTGTGAAACGAAACACAGAAAAGTCGCTTGCAATAACATAAAAAATGACTGAGTAATCCAGGAAGTCTTTGATTTCACCTTAACAAAGGTAATCTTGCAGGTGCACACGTTGCTTTTGAGGTTGCCGATGGTGACTTCTCCGTAATGCTCCAGATAGCGCTGCTGACTGAGGACGTTGTGGATGCAGGTCACTACTTTGTTCCACTCATAGTGATCTCCATACCTGGACACAACAGCAACATCGAGTATTTTACCAAAGAAAAGGGGCAAAATATGTGAATTGTTTGTGTCTTTTGTTTTGTATCATTATCGTTGTTCTACATCATTTTATACCATTATATCAATTGATTAACTCACTGTTTTGGCTTTTGATTGGACAGAATGACCAATCGGAAGAGGACATGTTGCGTTTTTGAAGATTACAATGGACATGTATTGCTATTTCAATTTCTGGGACAAAATCATTTATTATATTGTCCCTTGTTCAATCCAAGCCAGGGATATTTGTTGTGTGTTCCAACATTCTCCTTCCCCCGTAAGTTGTCTATCTCAACACTATTAACTGTCAAATAAAGTTGAAAATAACAAATTATGAAATCATAATATTAAACGCTGTGGCTCTGGAAGCCATGAGAAAAATATGGATGGATGTTTTTAGGGATATCCTGACTGTATTTTAAAACAGTGATACTCATTGAAGGTATTTCATGTCTCATTGATCTCAATTTATTTCCAATGGTAGATAACCTTGATCGCTTCACATAAAGTATGGTGCATCTTACATTTAATCCATGACATGTAATAGGTCTAGTCCAGGGGTTCTCAAAGTTTTGATGAGTGAGGGCCAAGTTAGGTACCCAATATTGGATTAAGGGCCGCCGAAGAAAAAACGGAACACAAAATAATTCCAAAACAAATCCTTTCTTTATTGTACTAACCAATTACCGCAACTCGCGAGATGCCTAGTTGCCATGCAACCAGTAGTCTAGCAAACTTTCCACAAGCTGTCATTCATAATTTAGGAATGACAACCCAGGGGGCGCAGTTTTACCATTCTTAAATTCCATTCTAATTCTTACTAGATACAACCATGGAGGATTAAAATATAACGCATGCATTTCAGCGTGTCACATTAACTATCGCGGGCCGCCAGAAAATTTTCCAAGGGCCGCCATTGGCCCGCGAGCCGCACTTTGAGAACCCCTGGTCTAGTCAGTGTCATGCCTCATCTAACAGAGGCCACGTAGTAAATACAGATAGCCAGGCTTAATCTGTTTACCTTGACAGAGTCACATTCACCATCCCTGTTGGCAGAATCTCCAGTGACTTCCCCCAGAATTTATTTTTCCATCGCTGGTCTGTTTAGGAATTCAAATGAACAAGTGTTGTAAGCCTGGCATTAGATTGACTAACTGAAACTAATTAGGAATCTGAAGAGTCTCACCTTGCCAAAAGGAGTAGTTCTCTGAGTGAGCATGGCAGGCAGAGATGGGGGGATGGTGGCAGACCTGGTGAAGAAAGAAATAATACAAATGATACTTCATGAGTATTATAGAGGGAACGCATTGTATTGACACTAGCTATCATTTGAGTTGAGCTTGTAAACTTATGAGATACACATTATATTGTCTTTGTTTTTAAGCATCACTCCTTAATTGGTGCTGCAGCAAATGCAAAAGCTGAATCAGAGATATCGTCTTTTTTATGTCATGCCTTCTGTGTTAAAACCTGAGGACTACATTACCCACAATTATTTAACCAGTGGCTTTGGTAACACCTGCATTACAACATAAAGAGCCTTTATTGTTATGGTAGATAATACAAAATTGAAGCGTTAATTCTGACCAAATACCAGGAATTATAATCAATGATATTACCAGAAGCCATTGTATCATGATACTTAACTGCTTAACTGATAAATGTGTATCACAGTCAAAAGTGTTTAGTCTATAAGAAATACACAATTATGACTGTATAATAACCTAAATGTCAATGTGCCTCGCTGAAATTCTATTTTTCTAAGAACTACATCACTAAAATACTGTTGTAGAGATTAATTGCTTCGTTGAGGACAGTCATTTAATGAATTTTCACTCCACGATAAATGATGTGTTTTTAATTTTTAATAACATGATTAGTTACCGTTATTTTATTACAGCCATAAATCACTGTGTGTCTGAGCTGCTCCATTACACCAAGGGTGATCCATCTTAATTAAGGGGGATTATGGGGGATAAATGGTGATTCCCCATCTATGGTCCCATGCAGTGGCCACTCGGAGCTCTTAAAGATCTTCCTGAATCAGATATCCTGTAATAAATGTGTTGGTGAAGTTCTTCCTGAGATACCTGCTCACTGATGTAGCTGAAGCCCCGGTCCTCTCTGACGCACTCGTAAGTCTCCCCCAGCACCGGGTTAAAGGGCTTGTAGCGGTTCCTGAACGTCGCAGTGGAGTAACCAGAGATAGCAAAGGCAGCAATGTAAACCTGTTAGAAATAAAAGAACATGAACAGTTTCATCTGTAATTGGTGCAAACTATGAAGTAAACAAATATTGCACACATTTCCATTCCCTTATCTCTCATTCTCAGGTACTCTGGCTTATTTTTAATCATGTATTTTAAGTCTCTGAGCTTGTTTTAAATGTTTCTAGAAAAAGGAGGATGAGGATGTGAAATAGACATTGTTGTTAGTTGTGACATAACCCTCCTTGTTGTTTATTTAAGAAAGATATATATGACATTTTCACTGCTCATTCTGTGTGCAGCGACAAGACAGGAAGCATATCTTAAACATTCATTTTGGTCAATTTAAAAATAGTAAAGACAGCTGCACGGCATTTGGATTCAATCATGCAATCCTAGACTGGAGTCTTTATATATTTTAATGAAACGTTCTTCTTAGCAGGTGCATACGCATCAAATCTGCTTGGGTTATAGTGGTGATATGTTCCCCAATGTGCCTTGATGATAGTGTTCCTACCATCCTCTGGTAGGGGTCTGGGGTGTTGTTGGCAGTGTCCAGCAGCTCACTGTACTCCAGCTCTTCACACAGCCTCTGCAGCAGGGTAACAGGCTCATTGAGAGGAACAGGCATGGAGACCCGAGCCAGGTCTTTACCTGAGGACACAGAGCACATTAGAAAACGGCTATGTGTCTATACACAACATGTCTAAGTTATTACAGAGTGGTGAGACGTGCCTATGTTATTGTAGAGGATGGCCATGAGGCCCACGTGGCTGTTGTCCGGACATGGAGCGGGCAGCGTCGTTCGCCAGCCGGTGATCCTGGGAACGACACCGTTTGGACTCCTGTGAATGCTAGCACGGTACTTCCTGGTGGCCGATGCTGTAATGACAGTGAAATTAAATAATAATAATCACAGAAAAAGCTCTGTTCAGTTTAATTTAGCAAAGCTTTGAGCTAAATGCTAATACACTGACGTTTAGCAGGTATAATGTTTACCATGTTTACCATTTTGAGTTTGTAAGCTAGCTAGCTAACATTTGTTAAAATGCTGGGGGGGAAATCTGGTTTTCACTTTAAACACCTACAAATAATAATTGGGAAAGGTCTTTAAGCACACAAAAAGATTAAAGTTCAGAGTTTCCAGGAAAAAAACACAAATTAGTTTAAATTATTATTATTATTTATTTATTAAGTCTTTTTTTTTCATTATAGTGTACAATAATCTATGCCATTTAATTTACATTGTAATATCACAGTACACTCACTACTTTTAGAAAAAATTGCATAAAGTTCACCAATTTGACCTTTGATCGTGCTCGATGACATCAATATCTCCTCTGCTCTTCTAACAATCCCGATCTCAGTTTATTGCCTTTGATAATTGATTGGATCACGTTCCTAATTTGCAGGTAAATAAGAAATCCTTATTTGAAATGCCATATTCTGCTCTTAAATCATTAAATGATTTCAATGTTATATCTTTATGAAACAAATGTTTCAATTGCTTTATACCTGATTTGGTCCATTTGTTTATATTGATTGACAACAAGTATTTGCTAAGATCAGGATTGTTCAAAATAGGAGAAAAGATGGAAATACCAGAGTTAACATGAACTTTTTATGTACAGTCTCTCCAGGCTAAAAGTGTATTGAGCACTGTAAAACATTTGGTCATATTTTTCACCTTATTGAAATCTTTAACAAATATAAGAGTTTCCATGGCAACGGGTCAACGATATTGGCTTCTATCTGAACCCATAGTGAATCCTGTCTTCCCAGTGACCAAGATAATACATTTCTTAATTGAGCCGACCAGAAGTAGTGTTGGAAATTGGGAAGACCAAGACCCCCCCAAGGTTTCTGGTTTCATAAGGGTAATTAACTTGATTCTTGGTTTTTTATTACATCAGATACATTTTGAAATCTGTCTATTGAGAGATTTAAAATAATCAGCGGATAAATAACATGGTAACATTTGAAAAAGAAAATTACATCTCGGTAGAATATTCATTTTTATAACATTGATTCTTCCTAGCAGTGATATTGGTAATGTGGACCATTTAGATAAATCCTGTTTGATTTAGTCAATGAGTCTATTAAACAGATTATGTGGTGTTATATTTATTCCAAAGTATTTAAAGCCATATTTTTTGCTATGCTCACAATAGCAAAGACCAAAGGTGACAGTGGGCATCCCTGTCTTGTCACCCTTGTTAATGAAACCAAATCTGAGGAACTGCAGTTAGTGATGACCGCTGCTTTAGGATTTTTAGAAATTGATTTGACCCACTCTATGACCCATATTTAATCTGTTCAAAATAGCAAAAAGAAAATTCCACTCATCCCTGTCTAAAAATTATTTAACGTTATTTTTGAACTAACAACATTTATTTTACGTTTGCTTAGCAGTCTAGATGAACTCAGCGCCCTAGTTTTGTAAGTATTTTATTTTAAAATGTTTTTATTAAATATGTTTCTTAGATAACTTTTTTTCTCTCATCGAATAGTGAAGCATTTTGAGAGGATGTTGTTTTTAAAGTGTGCTATACAAATCAAATGTATTATTATTATTATTATTATTATTAAAAAAGACTACACTGATTACAATACAACACTGATATCCTGCTCCCTTCTATCTTATGTACATTGCAAAGACAGTCATTCGTGTACTCACCATGTCCTTCCTCTGGCTCAGAGTTGGTGGTGCTTCCATCACTGAGTCCTGATTCATCAGACACCTCAGAGGAACCATCACAAATCACGTCAGCGCTGGCGTCAAAATACTCTGCAGCCGAGTCTGCCACTGAGGGACGCCTGTGGGATAAGTGTGACGCCGCTGCAGGCTATCCATGGAGAAATAGAAAGAGGAAGAAAAAACCTGCCATCAAACCCACAGGGGAATATGTTCTAGAAGATCCAGGTGACAGGTGCAGCATGAATCTCACCTCTGCTAACGTGTTAGACTGGTGGATGTTGTTCGGCTCCCAGATCTCCTGCAGCTTCTGCCTCTCCTGGGACAGAGTTTCATGCACTGACTTCAGAGAGGCAAGCACTGAGGAGGAAGGAGAAGAGAAGTCTCAGAGGAAAGGTTGATGCAGATTCATTTCAGATTCTGAACATCTTTAACATTGTCCGCCTTGCATAATCATATTTCTGGAACAGTGTTAGTTTTTTCTATTGAAACTTTAGCTAAATATGTTAGTCAACTATATGTTTAATATGAATAAAATGACACAATGTTAAGATGGCATCAATGTGAAGTTTAACATGCAATACTATTGAAGGAAATTGACTCAAATGTTGTTAAGAAATTAAACTTAGGATAATAATCATTTATAGTTATTGTTTCTATCCATATCAGGAATAGAGTGGCCAAACACAATTTGCAAAGACAGGAAAAGTCAGAATAACGTACTTACTTAAATTAAATATCTCCTATCATGCTATTTTTACGCATTTATTATGGGTCTCTAAAAATAAAAAAAATAAAAACATGTCGAGGATGTGTTTTACTCAAAGTACCAAACATCCCTCTGTTTCAGCCCTGATTCTGGGTCTAAAGCTTTAAAAAATAAATAAAATTTAAAAAAGGAAGCGGGTGGAGGATGAAACCGTGATGAAACGCCATATCATGTTCATAACCACATCAAGGATCATTTCTGAAACAGTATGAAACTCAAATGCTTTTTCTCTTGCGGGTTTACCACAAGGTGAGTACCTTTTTATTTCCTGCTTTTTTTACACATACTCTCCAGTACAGCGTTAGCTCTGAGTGTTAGCGATGCTTGCTAATGTAAACAAAGACCATATTACTTCCAAAACACGTCGGGCATTGCTTCTGATAGCAACGTTTCTGATAGGGCCGTGGGTCCACATTTTCGATATCATGTCATATTGGACGCAAATCTGGATCAGCTCCGTTTGTAACCCCACTTTTAGAGATTTTGGGCTCGAAGGAAAAGAGAGAGGGTTGTATTTTCTGACACTTTGTGAAATCCCTGACACACTGGGGACACATATTTATGTTTAAAAGACATCGAAAAGTGCATTTTGCATGATAGGAGACCTTTAAAATGACCAATTAAGAAATAGGGCTTACTAGAAAAAACAAGGTGATATCGTGGTTAAAATCTTCAATATAATCTGTGACTAAAACAGTTTTTACTGGCTTAAACCAGGCCAAAATAATTTAGCTTTTATTTGACTAAGATTTTACTAAAATGCCCAAACTTGAAGTAACCAATACTTGCCAAAAAAACAGATGAGGTTTACTAAATATGATTAAAACAAACAAAGACACTGACTCAACATTTAAAATAATAGCAGTCAAGATGGACACTACTGTAGATTCTCTAATCTTTAATGGATTTTGCTCTTTTAAAATGGAACATTGTAAGGATCCCTGTGTACCTGAGTGTATAAATGCATGTATGTGTTTTTCTGACCTCTTAGCGATATGGTGCAGATGTCCTGGTGGACCTTCTTTCCCTCAGGGGATGTGACAGTGGGAGGGGACAGCTGGGAGTAGACGTAGTCTGGGATAGAGGGGACGGACGCACCGAGCTGAGGCGAGCTGCCCAGGTGACTGGAGGACAGCTAGGAAGTTGAACAGAACATTTGTAAAGATTATATTACTTTGGCAAAGCAACAAAAATTGCTCAACGCATCAACTTTTTAAGAACCTCATAATAGCAATATCTTTCTAAGATTTTCCCCATACAGTTGAGACTATATCGTTGTAAAGATCAAGGTTATTGACAAAGCATTATACTTCCTAAGAGAGCCCCTAAAGTGACCAACTATAAGAAGCAGGGAGGAGGACTTTTAAGAGGCTTAAGAGTTTTAAGGGAAAATGGCGGAAAGACAAAGAGATAGGAGAAATAATATCTAAACTCTAGATGACAGTAAGGAAATACAAAGATAAAACAAAAAAGATTAATACAACAATGTTTGTGATCGATCTGGTACAATCTAATATATTGTAGGACTTATAAACATTTAGAACATCCGGTTGAATACTTTATTTATGGCTCAAACCTGGACCTTTAGTACCACAGCCCTGCTGATTGACATTGTTCACTTTAAGGCACTTTAAGTTTAAATTAGGTCATTTATGTTTAATAATAAATTAGCCTGCAGTACTACGGCTATCCATTGTTTAGGATGGACAACCAACAACACAGGATTGAAAATCTAGCATCTAAAGAATATGCAGGTTTAATTGATTGATCTATTTATTTACTGAAATGTTCACATTCATGTCATTTCTGAACCCTGTTCTGTGGGGAAACATGGTTTTTGAAGTTGAATACAAATGCTTTAGAGGTAAGGGGTCTACCACACTGAAACACACATAATGAAACATATTATTCATTTTCATAACATTAAATAATTCTTATGAATCAAGTTGTCTAAACCCATTCCCACTCACCGATTTAGTCATCCCACGAATAGGCTTTGGATAAGAAATACAACGCAATTTCAGAGGAGGATCGGGATATCAAATTCTTCAATTCTATGTGTTCCAAGTCAATTACCAGTCAAATAATAAATGTAGGATTTCAATACAGTTAGTAAGTTACAGAGCATTCTTACCTTTCCTAGGGCCTCCACTCTGGATAATGTGCGAGAGTGCCAAATCTTCCCTGTCCTCGGCTTCTTTGGCTTCTCAAGCAACAGATTCTAGAAAATAAAAAAATAAAAAGATATTGTATTTCCATAAATGTTTTTTATTTCATGTCATGCTACTCAGAAACAGCAGTATACCTGTGTACTGATGATGCGCCTCAGGTCTCCGTTATTGACAGCCTGGCCGGCCTCCAACAACTGCAGCTTCTGGATTAACCGGTTTATCTCCGAAATATCCACATGGCAACGATTCAGCTCTGGGAGAAAACAGAGGGGAACATTCAAGGATTCATCTATTCATGGTTATATGCTTTACTATAACACTGTCAGACTAAGGACGGACAGTTAAGGAAATAAAATCAAAACCGATGCACCTAAACTATCGATATCGTCCTATTTATTCCAAATTGTCTATGTATCGCTTACATTTCCCACCACGCACTTCACTTGACATACTTTTGAGAAAATATATATGATTTACGCACAAATGTTCCCCTTAATATCATATATCACACCCATAACAATTGTTTGTATGTCATTTAACAACCCATTGTTATCTTGATTTCTTGAGGAAAACTTAAAAATAAGAAAAACTCTCAAAGTCATATCAAAACATTCTGTTTATAAACAGTGTCAGTATATTCCAAATTGTATCTAAGACCACATCTTTAAAAAGACAGTCTCACTATAGACGGTACTGTGGCCCCCTTTACTTTATCAACACTTTTGGATTCTTTGTTCACCATGGAAACATGCAAAAAACTGTCTTCTTTACGATTTAAAGGGTAAGTAACTGATATATAAATTATAATATATGTAATACATATTATGCATGAAACTACCTTGCACACAGGTGTCTGGGTTGTGACTGTGCTGTAGCCAGGCGGACACTTTGCTGTTCACAGCGGTGTTAGCGGAGGGCAGCATCCCTGTGGAGCTCTGATGACCAACATACAGACAGAAAAAAGACACGTGGTTAATATGAGTCAGCTTTAAACATTGTTCTGTTAGGTATAAAACATCTCTTATTTTATATTCACCAGATCTCCATTTCTCTGAGCTTGTCCAGCTGCACCTCCGTGTGTGAGCAGGATGCCGCTGTGCCCATGAGCCGCCTTCTTGTACAGGCGGTGGGCTTGCAGCTTGGTAAACCAAATGTAGAAGAGCTCATGGCTCTTTGCCTTGGAGGAACAAGAAATGCATGTGTTCAGCTTTTTAACTCTGACGCCAAACCAATTGTTGGTTTGAAAAGTATGTTCATTTACCTTTAAGTGGTAAAGAATGTCTCCTGTGTCCAAGTCAATCCGATTGGACTTCTTGTTTACCGTCATGACTGCCAGGCTCACATCTAAAGAGCCCTGGACTCTTCCAATGGTGACCTTAAGAGGACATTCAAATCAGTCATTCTTTATAGTAGGGGGGACAACATGTCATTAACTGTGTTCACTTACATCATGTTGGTTTTTGGAGTAACGCAAGTACCCGGCTTCCAAGACAAAGTATCGCTGAAAGAAAAGGTCAAACATCATCTGCTTGAAATGGATTCCTTCATTACTAAAAAGAAACATACAAAATGAGAGAGTGGATGCTTTCTCACCTTGTGCCAACCTTTCAGTGGCCACTTCCTCCTTTTCAGGAGATATCCCTCACAGATCCCTGGGATGGTCGTGTCAGGAGGGTTCTCCCCTCCAGGCTGAGTTTCTACCTGAAGGTCGTCAATCACCTCCCAGTCTTTGATAACCTGAACAGCATGGGGAGGATCAAATAAAAACACAAAGAAATGGATTGGATGACCAGTGTGAGTCCCATTTTCTTTTTATTATTTGACATACTAGTTCATGTTTTTGTCAGCTTTGTCATGTAATAGCGTGACAAAACCTTATATTCTGCTGAAATGTGCATGAATTAACTTTGTCAGGAAAAGGATAAAGGGACTATTTAATGTATTTCCTTTATTTAATTTTATTTAACTAATATATGAGTAATCTTTGTATTTTGTTGAATTTTGAATATCCGAGAATAATATTTTTGAGATTTGTGAACAGGTATAACTTTTATTGTTAGACTATTTTAAGTGTTGTTTGAAAATGTGCATTCTGGATGTATCTTGTAAGGCTTGGGAAATGTGACACAATGATGACACATTTTGATAGCATTGATTTGACTGATTTCCCCTGCCTCTCAGCCAAAGCACCTGCACACTAATATCAGCGGTTTCATGCAACAATAACAACTGTTATCCAAAATAAAGATAGGATATTTTAAACAACAACAAAAGTCACATATTATCCTGGTTGAATAGTAACTGATATAACATTCAACTCCCCTTAAACAAGGAACAATTGAATGCATTTACCCATAACCCCCTCTGTTGAGGTGAACTATGACTCACCTGTCTGGACGACATGGTGCTGCTGCTCCGAGAGTGGGAGGGCTTCCATTTCGGGGAAGACTTCTCCAGGCCGCTCGCGAGGGACTGGCTGCGGTTCAGTGAAGATCCGTAAGATTCCATTTCAGACTTTAGACTCCCCTCCCTGATAGCCTGATTGTGGAGAGATCATATTGTTAATGCTAGCATTAAAAACAAATAGAAAGACACATCAAAGAAGCTTTGGAGGATGCTTTTCTTAAATGGCAGGAGAAATACAAAGACTTCTGAGGTAGAGCAGCAAATAACGTTCTTTTTCATATTTCTGATTTGTTTTTTTTCTGATTGAGCAAAAATGGTCGTCGCAAGTTTGGCCTTGTGGTGACATTCGATTTATGTTATTCAACAGAGGAAAGCTGAACATCATCACAATTGAGAAGTTGGATTGTTTTCCTAATAAAAAAACGTTTGATAATTACTCCTCTATGGTTGTTGAAAAGCTAATGATTGCCAACGATATGGCTCTACAAGCAGGGAACCGAAGTGAAAGTGTTAAACAGCTCAACAGGGCAGCAGGTGAGATGGAACTCTGGGTAATCCAGTTACCACTACCTGGATACACTTTGTACATCCTCATCCAGATCACTCTGGATCTAAAGTCCCCACACTGAGCTCTACCCCGAAAACTATATTCATGCCGAAAGCAGACAATTGATGAAGTACATTTTCTATATAGATATGGCTGAAATGAAGTTTGTTGGCAGATAACCATGCAAGTTAACATGACGGAACTAGCTTCAGGCGCCACCATTTTCCTTTTTTATTGCGTTAGAAGTAAAAAATAGGAACAATTTATGATAATGTAGAGTCATTCATATGGTAACTGTCATGGAATAATCTCTTAACTTTGAGTTTTTCAACATGCTTGGGGGGTAAAAAAAAAGACAAACACCCTAGAATGCTCTTATAAATCCTTGCATTGAAGCTTATAATGATCATTTTTGAGTAACGCTGTAATGCAAAATATTGTTATACCAGTTATTTTAGGGTTAGGGTTAGTAGGCAAAAGAGAATGTATCCAACATTGTTTAAAGAATTGAAAGTGCTTTTAAATTAGATAAACAGATAAACTCTGTGGTTAAATCCAGTTTTTATCACTTGAGGCTCCTGTCCAAAATCAAACCGGTGTTATCCTTTTTAAACTTTGAGCGTGTAATTCATGCCTTTGTTTCAACTCGTTTAGATTATTGTAATGCACGTTATGCCGGCCTAAATAAGACTTCTCTGGCCCGCCTGCAGCTTGTACAAAACGCTGCGGCGCGGCTGCTTACAGGAACCCGCAAGTTTGACCACATCACACCAGTTCTGGCTTCCCGTCCATTTTAGAGTCCATTTTAAGATTTTATTGTTTGTTTTTAAATCTCTTAATGGGCTGGCCCCAGAGTACATCTCCGACCTCTTACAGGTGTACACCCCCTCAAGGGCTTTGAGGTCGGCTGATCAGCTGCTGCTTGTAGTCCCAAAAACAAAGAAAAAGACCAGGGGAGACCGAGCGTTCTCATCGGTAGCCCCCAGGCTCTGGAACGACCTGCCTCAGTCAGTCTGAGCTATGTCATACCTATGTGTATGCTTTTACTGTCTGTCCATAGCCTTTATGTGCCTTGTATTTATTCTTATGTGTGCTTTTTTTTAACTATTCGTGTAATATTATATTTTATTATAATGTTATGTTCATTGTGAAGCACTTTGGCAAACCCTCTGTTTTTAAACTGTGCTATATAAATAAAGTGGATTGGATTGAATAAAAAGAAGAAGAATATGTCATGTTTGTGTCACAGTATTGATTGGTTTGGTCATTTGGGCTCTTGTTTATGTAACAAGACCGAATGAACGTTATTGGACAGGATACTGTACAACACCACCACCTACACCGTCTGCAAGGACAGGATTACTAACGTTTGCTTAATCGGTTTTTCACGGTTTGTTTTTAGCTTCTCGGACATGAAGGGTCAGGGAGCACTGATACAAGAACTGGCATACGTGCTGAACAATAATAACGTTATGCACTTTTTAAAAGCAAACCTTGAGGCTTCAATAGCAGCAACATGTGTGTGAGACAGTGATCACAATTGGTTTGCAATGAGGACAATTGGGACATTTTCTTTTAGATTATACGGGCCAGTGTATGCAATATTGTGGTTATTATTTATTATGCAAACCTTATTTTATTCACTCAAGTTTGGAATTGTGTATTCTGTCACTTGTATTTTATATACATTTAAACACAGATATTTTTGTAACATCACTACTGAGGACACAATATAAGCCATCTTAATTGATCAAAATGAATGAAGCCTTACAACAGAGCTCTGGGCAGGAGCAGACTGGCTTGCTGTTATGTAAGGCAGGAGAGGATGGGAGTAGCTGACCTCAGAGATAACAGCATGTGGTGGAAACAGGATGAAAGGATTTACACGATTCTGAGCTCGCTTAGTCAGGAAGGAACACAAAGAATGTTGCACGTAACATTTGGTTTGGATGTCACTGGATGGCGATGAAGTTACTTTACAGTTGCCACAAGGCATTTACTTAGCGTACAAAGTATTATTATTCAACTTTTCTTAAACGGAACTCACCTTTGCAAACTTAACAATTTTCAAACTTCAGTTTGAAATCTAGAAGTATATTGTTTCAAGTACACGTTTCACAGTTGCGTGCAGTTGAGGTCATGCACTTTAATAAAATGTCAAATCATTTGAAGTAACTTTTAAAATGCAATAAAGTATTTCAAGGGCTGCTCAAAGACTCTTATTGTCAGAATGCCACATTTCCTCTTATTTGAACCAGAATAGAGCAGACCAAGAGCTCCCAAACGGGAGGCAACACAAGGAAAGTCAGCTGAGGTGAAGGATGCATTTGGGCAACAGCCACCAAACTGCATGGTGCCAGAGAATGGGGTAGGATGCAGAGATTATGACAGTGATATCATCTTGCTTCTTTGAAAAAAAAATGCAGCCAATTAAAGATTAGGGACGTATAATTATGAATGGGTGTAGACATTACCTCGTCAAATTGCAAAGGATTCCGTTTATAATCTCGAATATGAGACATTTACATCACCTGGAGGGAGGAATATTGTGTGCCGTCAGCTGTAAATGTGTGTGCTTGTTAGAGACGTTGCCTGTTACACACACTCTGCAATGTTTTGACAGACAATTAATTTATAAAGCTCAATAAGAAAGCCGCTACACTCGTATACTTTAGTGAAAATGGTTCCTTATTAGCAGCCAGTTCCATTTACTCAGTGGCCCGAATGGAACACATTGGCTCCCACACTCACTTAAATTGCAAAAGTCACAAATAATTATTTCTTGAAATCAGGCCTCATGCTGGAGCTTTTGTTTTACCTTTGGTTATCATACGCACCTGTCTCATGAGACATGACCTATATGCGGGAATGGTTCCCACATCCTTAATGCCACTCAAGTCCTTCAGGGCCCATGTGAACTAGTCAGGGCTGCACACACGCTCTTATCTAAAGCCCATTAAGATGTCCCTGAGCCAGCAGAGAAAAGGAAGACTATTGTAACCAAACACATGTTGTATATTAACAATAGTAACAGGAGTCAGGGTGCATACACGACAGAGATAACTGCATATCAACATTTAAGATATATGAACAATGCTGATGGTTTGGTTGGGTTATTCCCCTCAGAATTCAAAGTTAACTTTGTGTTTTTAAAGCCATGAAATGAGTCTTACCTGAAATTAACCCCCTTCTCTCATCGTCTGTTGCAGTCCTCTGCACCTGATAAATCCAAACAGTGTCTCATTAGGCGTTAAAGAAGCTGCGAGGAATCACAATTTCGAATAAGAAGAAGACAGAGTTGTTTTCCTTCGAAAATCATCCAAAAAGTCAAACTACATGTTACTTCCACAGATTAGCACCAACTCTGGAGGAGGAGCGCGCCGTGCGCAATGTGTCCTGTGAATTATCCGCATTAGCTGGATTACACCGCGTCTAGCAGGGCTGTAGTGGAGGGTAAATCCAGCCACTCTACTCACCGAGTGTATTCTGTTCTAAAGCAAAGGGCGGATCTTAAATAAGATCTTAACATATGACAAATGTGGTATTTAAGGGGGAAAAGGTACAGGCTTACATCCATTTTTGGTGTAAATTACTTATGTGTCGATCATTCTATGCAGATTAAATATATGTTGTATTATTCATCACCTTAATAGTTTGCAGATGACTGCAGCTTGTATCTTTTGTGATAATCAAATTAAAGAACATCTGCAAATCGATGATTTAAAAAATGTAGACAGCACGTACTAAATAGAAAAATTAAAACAAAATTCAATGCTTTAAAAAACCGTTGAGCTCCTGTAATTATAATTGATTTGATTCCCACTCTAATAGATAGTGAATCTTGCCAAAACACTTTTTTTACTTTATTTGTTGTTATGTGTTGTGTTTTGTATAAATCATGTACATTTATGTACAAACATTTTGTTTATAAAAGTATACGGTTTGATGTTCCCTCTGTTCGTCTGCCTTGTAAAGGCGGCCATTATAGACTAACTGACCCAGATTAACATGCCCTAATCTGCATTAACTTTAGTCAGGATCTGTGACCACTTGTGTTTATTTTGGCAGGAGTGGCATTTGTGGTTCCACTTTACAAAACTTCTGTCACTGAATCTAATTTTGAGATGAATAAAAACTCTTGTTTTTATGCATTTTTTATTAATCCTGCAATTCTTAAATCCAAATTCCAAAAAAAGAGACTAAGCAATACATTATGTTTACATAGTTTATTTATGTGTGACAATATCCTTGAACTAAGGAATTGCATTTTTCAGCTCTGTCCGTCCAAGACTTCCTCTGATAGGCTGAGAAGCACGGAAAGCAGCTTTCTCACAGCAGCCACAGTGCTCCTATTGGTGGATGCACATTGTTTGAATTTAACACCATGCTCTGAGATTGAGTAAACCAACAACTTGTTCTTTGTGGAGTAATCTTAAAAATCTGCCTTGTTCTTTCGTGCTTAATTACAATAAATTGCTAAATATGCATCCAAGCCGACGTTCCCTTGTAATTTCAAGCAGTTGGAAATCTGCAACATTCCCATTGTTTCCTCTCCAGCTCTACGTGGCCTCCTGGGCTTTAGGGGCTCCCTCGGAGCTCTGCTGCTTGACGTGCTGCTGCAGGAGAGCGGAGAGCTGGGCCGGGTGGCGCTGCAGCATGGCGGCTGTCTGGGAGGTCAGCAGGGTCAGCCCACTGACCAGCTCCCCCTGGACCACAGCCACCGAGGGCAGCTTGGAGTAGCTCACCACCCCCTGTGCACTCAGCAGCGTGTTGTCTATACAGGCTCCTGTTGACAGATGAGCAAGGCAGAGGTGGATAAGAAGCAGTTCAATGATCACCATCTGTTTAATATGGTTTTCAGGGGAGGTAACGAAGAGTAAAACATGCTGCTCTGCTTTGAGATCAAAATGTATTAAACGCACAATATGTTATTTTCTGACACTCAATCAGAACAAAAATAACCGAGTAAATTGGGTATGTAGAGTAGCGTGTGATCATGGGATCATCGTCTTTATTACATTATTGCCGTAATCTTTTCTAGTTAGGATTCTTTAACATTCAACGTTGTGATTGAAATTCCTGGAGCAAAGAATCAGAACACAAGGAATAGACAAGGGAGCTCTAAACAGATGTCTGACACTGAAGATATTTTCCATCAGAGAGAGAGTTATAACCAGTTATGTTTCATATAGAGAAGCAGGCTCTCGAAGGCACCTGGCAGATAAGATATTATATTCTGTCTATTTATTTTCCGTTTCATTATCTGTATTCAGGAGACAGAAGGAAGTCACCTCTTAACACAGCTGATGCAGAGAGCCTGAGAAAACAGGCGCCATCTTATCTCCATACACTAGGGCGCCTAAACCCCAAGGCCAAAAGCCTGCTGCCTGCGCCGAGAGCCCAACCTGAACTGAAATGAGGACAGCAGTGGAGAATTCATAGAAAAAGACTAGTTAAAGTAATGAAGGTTGAATTATTCAGAAAAGGTCTCCATAGGCGCTTTCACACCGCAGTACTTTTCCCACAAAAGGTTAATCAGAACTTAGTTCATGAGAACTCTTTAGTTCTCATGAACTAAGTACAGATCGCGTTCACACCGGAATAAGTTCCTGGGGGTGGATTAGGCAAATGAAGCCGCTGACTTCACTTCTTCTTCTTCTGCTTTGGGTTTACTGGCAGGCCGCAAACAACTTCACAGCGTATACTGCCGCCCAAAGTCCCCGGAGTTGGGGACTGGCTTCAGAGTAAATCGCCAGAACGCAGACACCTCCACCGCTCCCATGTTTTTTGTTGTGTTGCCATAAATTAGTCTCTCTCCGTTGGTGCACTAATGCTAATAATGCTAATGCCAGCAAATAAAATGGCAACTTCACAAAACTTTTCAGAGTTTTACGGGGCGTGGTTTGAAATTCGCCCAGCCAATCAGATATTTGAACTTTTTTGTCCCCAGGAAAGTACCACCTCTCTAGCAGGGACTGAAAAGGGGTGAAAAGTTCTCTGAACTAAGTACTCTTTTTGGTGTGAACGCAAAATCCCAGGAACTATCGGAACTAAAAAGGGAAAAGAACTCCGGTGAAAGCGTCTAATAAAAAAAGTGTTCCTCAGCCACGATCACGGGAAACGGAACTCCCGTACGGGCTGTGAATCGAGTTGTTTTACATTTTAAGCCGTTCAACGGTTAAAAACACTGAATAAAGTGTTAAAAAGCACCGTTTCTGTTTGCTTTCGTTTTGCTAACATACTCCTATAGGGTGTTAAATGAAGTTCCTTTTTGTGTTTCATTATTTTGTTATTAAATGGTTAGGCCTTTGTGTTGTGTGGATTTTTGGCCCATCGTTTGATTAAATGAATGTGTAATTCCTGGCTTGTGATCTTTGTCACTCTGCATATCAACGTTTTTCTCTGCATGCAGACACAGAAGATGAACGTACCCAGGAGTAGCATATGTCGGCTGGTCCTCAGAGACGACAGCATCTCCTTCACCTTCGGCTCTTTACTGATGAACAGAACCGTGTGACCAATGAAGAGAGGAGCCATGTTGGAGTAAGTGCTGTCTTTCAGGAACGAACGCACCACCTTAAAAAAGCAAGATTAAGGATTAGACTAAACTAGGATATTTTTAACATCTTAAATAAGGTCATCATAAACCATAAGTTCCCTGTACATTTAGGATCAATACTTTCTGACATGATACATTTTCTTTACTTCATTTAAAAAGGGAAAAATAGTCAACGACACAACAATTTTAGCATTACCTGGTTGGGGAAAAATTTCACTGTGATGCCATGTTTATGAAGTTTGTACTTGAGAAGAATCATTTCGTCAGCAGTACTGCCGCTGTTCTGGACCACAGCGATCATCTTTGATTCCTGGAACACGCTCTTCAAATTCTTCTTAACGAGTAACGTGAAAGGGTCATCCTGGTGGAATAAAAGAGAAGAGTTTGGAAAAGTGAAATTATTTTAATAAATAAATACACACACTTATTTTTCGACTATTCCCTTTATTCAATTCAACAAAAGAAGTTAAACACAAGCAGCTGTTCATTTTCCAACTCATCCTGAAACAAATCGTCCAAGAGTGAGTTTCCTTTTTTAAGATTTAAGAAGCTGCAGACTGTTAATCCTAGTGAAATCACAGGTAAGTGTGTCACATCAGTAAACAATGGATACAGACAAAGTGAAAAACAGTATGTAATAATAGAAATAAATTGTTAAGATTATTTAAATGAATTGACTATTTGAACATGGTATTAAACTATAATTGGCACATCAACACAAACACTCCAAACATTGTTTTTACCCACACTCTTTAAAAAAGGTAAGATTTGTATTTGGAAATGGTGCAGAATTCCCAGAATAGAATAGAATTCCTAGAATTCCTTTATTGTCATCGCACCAGGTACAACGACATTTAAAAAAGCAATCCTCGCAGTGCATTTCCAAATGGTGCAGAATTCCCAGAGCTTAACTTCTAGGACATGTACCGACCCTTAATTGCACCCCTATGTAAGTGTAATGTTTAGGACTCAATAAACTTTGCAAACTAAATTGTAAACATGACATCCAGCTCTGGAAATGCATGCACTTAATACCTCATATCTGTCAGATAGAGGACGAAAAGGGGGGACTGTTACCTCCTGGTCTCTGATGGTTTGTCGTGGATAAGCTCCAGGAGGAGCGGGTCGTGGGGGTGGAATGTACCGTGTAACTGACATCAGCTTCTGTTTGAGAAAGTGCAACGGCCTCTTGTGTCGAGTCACAGCTTTGGAGCCGTGCCGAACACACTGTGTGAAGGGAAGCCATCCTGAAAGACATGCAGTGTGTTAAACTTCTGCTAACATGAAATAAAACCTGAGGCTGCTCTGCTAACACCAGCTAGCCTGTCTAAAACACGCTGTTTAACTGAAACGTAGCTGAAAATGCTTATTATAGACAGAAAAGACAGTAGTAGCTCGTAACTGACACAAAGAAAAACGCTAGAAAGGCAGAATAAACGTTAAATTACCCTGTTTCGGTAGTAATATTCGACACAAGGTCGCCGCCATCTCTAACAGGATATGTTATTCAGGAAGTGACGTTGGCACAAATGCTGCATTCATCAATATCGGAATATAGAGAATCACAACAGTGTACAGATTATTTTGTAACTGTCATTATTGGGACATTTGTTATACATTACTGCAACACACATAAATAATCCTCAATTTCACTGGATTTTGTGGTAAATCTGAACGAAAACAACTAACTTTTACATAGAGATTGAATAACATGTTTTCCCACTGGCTTCCTCGTAATTACAGATATAACTTGAACGCAGCACCATTTAATAGTTTTTCAGATTTTGTATTTAAATCATACAACGTTCTATATTTTATTTATAACCAAAATTTACGTGGGAAAATATATTTAAAAATTATTTGGACATGCATATTACAAACAGTTGGTCCAGTTACAAAACAAGTAATCGGTTACTTTACGTAAAGGAGAATGTGTTGTTACGTCAGCGTCAGTTTGACAATCATGAGGCGCATACTCATTGCGAATTTACTATTGAGGCAGAGCAGTTTATTGCCTCAGACAGCGGGTCATCGACGTGTCTGTGCACGGAATTTCTACCGGAAATTATCGAGCGAGGACACAAACATGGACCTGAGTAACATGAGGAAGAAATACAAAGGAGATGAGGACGTGAGTTACCTGTCAGGGAAATACACAGTCATATAACATCATACAGTGTGTAACTGCAAGGATATTATAATGTAAGGTCAATGAAGGTGGAAAAACACTGCTATAAGTTTGTTTTTATATCTACCTGGTTGTCTTGAAAAAAAACTGAGACTTGTACAACCTATAAGCAAATCTAGGTATTCCAAAGATAGTGACACTGGTTGGCTCATTCATTAGGGCATGCGTGAGGTTTATGTAAGGTCAGTAGTGTCTGTTTTCAGTCATTTATCAAAGTTAAAGATCTACTGCCAGACTACACTAATACAAGTAAAAGCTTCCAAAACCTTACTTAATAAAAGTAGGCTATCTATCTAGCAACATTCTCAGTCAGTTATGTTATTGGAATAATATGACTGCTGCATTCATGTGCATGGTGCATTTTAGTGCTGTAGATGTTGCAGGATGTATCATATTCTTTAAGATTCCCATATGTTTGTAGCTGTATTGCTGCCCTATTAGAACCACATCTTTAAATAGGACAACTTCTATAGCCCTGTTTTCACTTTTGCATATTCCAGTTGATCCAAGAGGCTTTTAAAAAAGTGTAATTATCTTAAGAAGCAGGAACATTATCTTCAGTCATTGAGGAACTCTAAATCCTTCATTTTATCCAAAACACTCAAACCCAAAAGGACCAAGTTAATAGCAACTAAAGCTGTCGAACACATATGATGAGTAAAATGTAGCATGTTTCCCTCTAAAATGTGGTAGAGTAGAGGTATAAATATAAAGATATAAAGTTGCACAAAATGGAAATCCTCTAGTTAACACTAGTTGAGTAAATATATCCACCATTGTCTGTTTCTCAGAACATTCACATATGATTGATTATTTGTTTCCCAGTGCTTTGAGGAGAGCCAGCTTGTGTCTCTGGACCCGATCACTCAGTTTGGGAACTGGTTCGATCAAGCCACAAAGTGCCCTGAAGTCGGAGAGGCAAATGCTATGTGCATCGCCACAGCCACCAAGTGGGCAACACAAACTCCCAAAATCAAATGTATTTTCCTTTTTGTAATGTCTAATGTCAACTCTCTCCCTGCCTGTCTGTACAGAGATGGACGCCCCTCGGCTCGTATGGTCCTCCTGAAAGGTTACAGCAACGAGGGTTTCCGTTTCTTCTCCAACTACGAGAGCAGGAAGGGTTCGGAGCTGGTGAGTTACTCCACCTTGGAACCCACTGAAAAGTTGTCTTTAAAACACGTTTGTAGAGCTTACAATGTTCATTTCGATTCTCTTTCTCTGGGAATCAATTGTTTTTCATTTAAGAAGAAATAGACGACAATGTGTATGTGATTCAGCTCCTTTACTGGTTAGTTGTTGCAGCAGCTTGACTATCAATTATTATATTTGTAGGATGTATTGTTATTTATTGCCTTCTATGTTTTTGTCCTCAGGAAAGCAATCCCCATGCATGTCTTGTCTTCTACTGGGAACCCCTTAACCGACAGGTCAGCATCCATCAAGTGCTCATCATTTCCTGCCTTATATTACATATTTTTTATAGATTTTCCACAGTAATACATTTGAATTCTGATATGCAGATTCGCATTGAGGGCAATGTGGAGAGAATCCCCTTCCAGAGCTCCTGTGACTACTTCCACTCGCGGCCAAAGAGCAGCCAGATCGGGGCCGTTGTGAGCCGACAGAGCACTCCGGTTCCTAACAGAGATGTAAGACCCCAAACAATACCTTCATATGTACGTAAATACTTTAAAGGCTCACTTTTTACTGTCTTGTCTTGTCTTTTTAGTATTTAAGGCAGAAGAATGCAGAGCTGGAGAAGAAGTACAAAGACACAGATGTGCCTATGCCTGATTACTGGTGAGCATCAGACCACTTGTTCTTTCTATTATAACATCTTCAAATCATGAAAAGGTGAAGGAACTTTGTTACATTTTACTTGCAAGAATCCATTAGTCATAGTTAATGCCATAGTACTTTATTGTTGCCGAGTGGGCCAGTTCTCTTGTCCAGTACACTTAATTTGACCATTTACCCTTTGGTAACCCATAGGACTATCGCTCAGTCTTGTGAACACATCAAAATAATGTTATCTCATCATTTCCTGATTGAAATAACTGTCCTTTGTGAACAGGGGCGGCTACATCGTCAAGCCCTCCCTGATAGAGTTCTGGCAGGGTCAGACCAACCGGCTGCACGACCGCATCGTCTTCACCCGGCCCAAAGATGGAGAGACGGAGCTGGGGGAGTTTCAGCACGCTGCCGAGGGGGGCTGGGTGTACCAGCGTCAGTCCCCGTGAGAACTACCTCAACTTATCGTTCATAATCAAATGTGTTGAACTCTATGGAAGTAAGCGCTCGTCTCTAGGTACTTCAATGTTGATTTCATAGGTGCTACCGTGTGAAGGATTAATCTACAAGCACACTGTGTTGTGTCATCTCCTCGTTCTTTATGTCAGTTCATTTATTTGGAGGTGTGACGCTCTTGTGGTACAACTTGAATTGTCTTTATGTCATGAAAACATACTGTGTGGTTTACAGAAAAAGAGCAAAGTCAACCTGGTTGCACTAAATAATGATTGACAGGGACACTGTCTATTCAGCCTTGTTGTCCTAACGCTGTGGATACTGTGTCCAGCATCTTAAAAAGCACAACCTGTACCATAAATGCAACCCTCAATGTTGGAATAATCTGTAATGCTTTGGTTCTTAGAGGTCTGTTCCAAATAAATTTCAGAAGAATTATCTGTCAATCTAACAAATAAATACATGTAGTGGCCACTTTATCACTTACACTTGATCATTTAATGCTATCCAAAACCATAAAGTCATAAAGTCTACTTTTATGATGTTTATTAAGTAAAAAAGTAATAGAGCCACCACCCATTTCTCCTATAAACAGTACAATAACAGACATGTAACGGAACATGTACACATTTCCAATTAAAAGCATTTCAGCTCAGCTCCGATAGAAAATGTATGGCAGAGCTGCAACATGGAATTGTAACACATTGTACAAGTGTTCCTAATAAGTGGGCCTCTGATGGTAATCATTGTTTTGTTTTTTCTTTCTAAAATGTTGTAAAATGTTATGTTTGATTGTTGCTACAATTCTGAGCATGTACTGAAGCTTCTCTATCGTCAAACCAAGCAACCGCCTCAAATCTTCATTATAATTAGTATTATTTACACCTTATATGACAAGCATCTATATGTGTCTTTCTAGCTGACGACTTAAATTGTGCCGACTATTGTGTGTATCATGTACGTGTTGCACTATTACGAGATTTATATTGGTGTTTATTGTTTACTGATGGAAGTTGAGAATGTTATTTTGACTTGAATTGACTGAAAAACCAGATTAAAGTTTAATTTGTAATTGAGGACTGAGTGCATGTGTGGCCAGCAGATGGCAGCACCAACACACAACAAAACACAATCATGTATAGTCTCAAAGTCAAACATACAATCCTGAGGCAACCTTTCAAATGGTCTTTTTATGGAAAGGTTCAATATAAATTAAGTATAACACAAATCAACCTGCAAGTTGGCCTTTAAGCAAAACCAGCTGATCAGGGGATTGTTTTCTTGAATGATCAGCGTTAGTCATCACTGACTTAATAAAAGCCATATAATCAAATGTAAGAAGAGCACACCACTATGTATCAAATGTCAGTGTCACCATGACAACAAAACCATCCAGCACAAACACGCTCAGGTGGATAAAAATACTGTAACCCGAAACCAAGATTAAGTTGCTTGAATCATTCATTGACAATACTCAATCAAATGAGTGTCTGCACAAATACAACACACTCTTTCTATATTAACTCATCTTGTCATTTTATTAAAAACAAAACTTTTTTTGCTTTACAATTTTAGAAAAACATTACATAAACAGCTTTGATTTAAAATGATTATTTATCACAATATATCAACATCAAAATCAAGTCTCCTATTTACTTTGTCATGAAAACGTAATAAAAAATTTCTTTTGATTTTGTAAGACATAAAAAAGGAGGTTTTAATTCAAGCAATCCTTATTAATAATAAAAATAAATGTACAATAAAGTAATTCAAAGGGATGTTTGCATGAGGTGAGGCAGACTGTAGATAAATAACAAAGGGAGAATATGAGGCGTAATAAAAACGTCTCCTGTGTGCTGATACCAGCTGTTTGTATTGGTGGGAGTCCATTGGTTACAGTATCTATGGGTGTGGGGCCTTGTGTTGATCCAGTTTAGCACATGTACAGTACAGTAGCACCACATGGTTGTGCTTGTGTACGTTTTATCCTTCATTTCAGCATTTATCAGTGCAACACTCATGTATCACACATTTGCAATCAGGTGTGCTTTTCATTTGTCAGTCTTCTTTTTGTGGTTCTCGTCACTGAGGCTGTGCTCGGAGAACAGGCTGGGGTTCTCTGCCAGCGTGGAACGGACCTTCTTCTTCTCCTTGAAGCGTCCGGAGTGGGACACCTTGACGTGGCGGCCCTTGGTGGCAGACTTGTCCACGATCTTCTCCAGCCTGGCATTGAACTGGCTGTCCATGTGGTCTGTGGGGGGGGGTACCGCTCGAGTGCTCTTTGTTCCCCGTGTTGCTGCCATACTCTGCTGGGATCTCGTACAGGACCTTGGATTCAGACTTCTTCTTGCGGGAGAAGGTCAGCTTCCACCAGCTTTGATCCGCCATGGCACCAGTAGAGAGGGGGAGGACTGACCTGAAGGACACAGAGCTGAGACTGAGCACATGTACTGTACAGAGGGCCAGCTATAGTAACTCAACGAGAGAGTAATGTCAAATGACAGTACAATTGACCAATCATATCTTCCCGTTAAATGGGGGGGCTTTATTTTCGCGGACTTTATGACAAGTTCCGCCCGCTGTGAGGTCTAATACATCTATGGGTCTATGCCAGTGTTTCTCAAACTTTTTCATACCAAGGACCACTTAACCAATAAAAAAACACACGCGGACCACCTAACTCCACAAATATCCCAAAACACATCGTTTTAAATCGCCTGAAAATGGTACAAACCAGTGACAACATGTGTGATGAAGGTGTTGCCCTGGGCTTTATCATGCAATAGAAAGTGAAACTTAAGCTCGTTCCATTGAGGAGATATTCCCGCGAGAGTGCGGAAAACTTAAATGTATTTATTTATTTCAAATGTGAAATGTTACCAATATACTCACGGACCACTAGAGGCCGCTCACGGACCACCAGTGGTCCGCGGACCACACTTTGAGAAGCAGTTCTATGCAAGTGGTGCAGTGACGCGTCCTAAAACCCGGAAGTAAGCTTCGCTCGGATTCCCTCGACAGAAGGCAGTGGGATTTCTCCATAGGATTTTGGAAAATAGCTTGAAATAAAGTCTGTGGAAAACTAACCTGTTAGATAAATGCACGTTTTGTTCAGCCGGATAATATCCACATGTCTATCCTACTTTCATTATTTTCTAAATCTAATCGATAGATTTATGATTAGCATAAGTTCGTTCCAACAAGTCCTCCAACTCATACGACCAAATGGGTCGATTGTTTAAGCCCTTATTACGACCAAATATGTCGTTTGTTCATGCGCATAATACGACCTATAATTACGTTATAAAATTGTCGGCCTCTAGTGCTCCCGTTCAATGCAAACGTTACAGAGGGTTGTTTATTCACAAATAACCCTCTCTGGAAAATCCTAAATTGTAGGATAGTTTGGCCATTAAAACGCTTTATGATTAGATTTCTAGCGAGAAGTATATATTGTACTTTTAGAATCCACGTCCAGTCGATATGTAGGATCTATAGTTTGATAGATATTACGAAGATGATTTGAGGTTTCGTCAGGAGAACGTGTATATGCGGCAAGCTTCCATGTAAAGTTACGGGTTGAAAACAGTATTTCCGGTCTCGACGTTTTCATAATAAAACCAATGATCAAATGATTTAACAGTGATATCTGCACTACTCATCCACTAAAAAACATCAGTTTATCCTAGTTAATTATACGACATTAATTAGTTTAAATTGTGTACAATGCTTTTGTGTTTTTCCCATAGGTTTTTCTCTTTCGATTCTGAGAGACACGTTTCTGTTTTCAGAGGTTTTGATAGGCTAAAATCACGCCGCAATGCACGTCGGGATATGGTGTTTATGTGATATGAAATCGGAAAACATTAAAAAAAAAAATAATACTTTATTCCGAGTGTTCTTGCTTTTCTCTTTGAAAGTCATCACATAACGGCATTGCAATACACGGTTCGGCTGCATTAAATATTACATACCTGCCCTAGATATGTATTTATAGAGCCCTGATCAGAAGACCTTTTGACAAACTGGAAGAGATGCCGCCAAAACTGAATACGTGACGTGGACCATAAATATATCAACAATTAAACAACATCTTCCATTTCTTTTCACACAATACCTCTCCTTGCAGTATCAACACTAATTCGGCTGACTTTTATATTTGATCCAATTAGTAGATCTGTCTGTATTTACACCATAACGGTGCACAGCTGATAGAAAGGGACTTTTTTGTAGTTTTTAAAGATATTACTGATTTTATGAACTACCTTTCCAACTCCTCATGCAGTTGACTGTTACAGGTCTATACAAGTTAATGGTACAATGCATAAGCTTCACGTTGAGAGACTGAAACTGTATTTTCCTTTAACGTTCTGTTTTAATTTCACAATAAAGTGAATAGTCATATTATGTACGATATTATTATGTTTTATTAACTAGACCACTGGTCTAAACCGCACCTCCTAGTGGTTAAAGCACGTTATTGAATTTAGTTGTTGAATAAGTTATATTTGATGAAAACATTTAAATATGAAGAGTAGCCTACATACAAAATAGGGGTCAATGATAGAAATATAGAATGGAAAATATCAAGAAGATACTGTAGTGATCTCTACAATAAAACAGTTTAGTGCAGGACGTCCAAAGATATTAACAGGAGGATGTGCAAAACAGACAAACTGATAAGGCTGAATTTTACTCAGGTGTAACTAAAGTCTGATTTAAGGGTTGTTTATATTTCACCTCATTAATCAGAATCTGAAAAGTAACAAAAATAAATGTAGTAGAGTAAAAATACCAGGTTAACCTCTGAATTGTAGTGGAGTAGAACAAAGTAGTACATGCTGCTGTAACAAAAACATTTCCCAACTTGGGATCAATAAACAGTACCGAAGGAGTGGCAGACCGGGGTGGTGGTCCCCCTTTTCAAAAAGGGGGATCAGAGGGTGTGTGCCAATTACAGAGGCATCACACTACTCAGCCTCCCCGGGAAAGTTTACTCCAAGGTACTTGAAAGGAGGGTCAGGCCGATTGTCGAACCTCAGATTGAGGAGAAACAATGCGGATTCCGTCCTGGTCGTGGAACGACGGATCAGCTTTTTACTCTCGCAAGGATCCTGGAGGGGGCCTGGGAATACGCTTGTCCGGTCTACATGTGTTTTATAGACTTGGAGAAGGCGTATGACCGGGTTCCCAGGGAGTTACTGTGGGAGGTGCTGCGGGAGTATGGGGTGAGGGGGTCTCTACTCAGGGCCATCCAATCTCTGTACTCCCAAAGCGAGAGCTGTGTCCGGGTCCTCGGCAGTAAGTCGGACCCATTTCCGGTGAGGGTTGGCCTCCGCCAGGGCTGCGCTTTGTCACCAATCCTGTTTGTAATATACATGGATCGGATTTCGAGGCGTAGTCGGGGGGGGGGGGGGGGGGGGTCTGCAGTTCGGTGGACTAAGGATTGCACCACTGCTTTTTGCAGATGATGTGGTTCTGATGGCTTCATCGGTCTGCGACCTTCAGCACTCACTGGATCGGTTCGCAACCGAGTGTGAAGCGGCTGGGATGAGGATCAGCACCTCTGAGGCCATGGTTCTCAGCAGGAAACCGATGGACTGTCCACTCCAAGTAGGGAATGAGTCCTTACCCCAAGTGAAGGAGTTCAAGTATCTCGGGGTCTTGTTCTCGAGTGAGGGAACAATGGAGCGTGAGATGGGCCGGAGAATCGGAGCAGCGGGAGCGGTATTGCAGTCGCTTTACCGCACCGTTGTGACGAAAAGGGAGCTGAGCCAGAAGGCAAAGCTCTCTGTCTACCGGGCCATTTTCGTTCCTACCCTCACCTATGGTCATGAAGGATGGGTCATGACCGAAAGAACGAGATCGCGGATACAAGCGGCCGAGATGGGTTTCCTCCGCCGGGTGGCTGGTGTCTCCCTTAGAGATAAGGTGAGAAGTTCGGTCATCAGGGAGGGACTCGGAGTTGAGCCGCTCCTCCTTCGCGTCGAAAGAAGCCAGTTGAGGTGGTTCGGGCACCTAGTTAGGATGCCACCTGGGCGCCTCCCTAGGGAGGTGTTCCAGGCACGTCCAGCTGGGAAGAGACCAAGGGGTAGACCTAGGACCAGGTGGAGGGATGATATCTCTTCGCTGGCCTGGGAGCGCCTTGGGATCCCCCAGTCAGAGCTGGTTGATGTCGCCAGGGAAAAGAAAGTTTGGGGCTCTCTGCTGGAACTGCTACCCCCGCGACCCGACCACGGATAAGCGGGAGAAGATGGATGGATGGATGGGATCAATAAAGTATCTTAACTTAAGATGATCGATGGCTACTGCCATATTTGCTAAATGTGCATCTGAACCTTGACAAGTGCATGTTTCAGGCTTATCAATTAACAACAGGAGGGGTCACAGACATAAGACCAGCTGTTAAATAAAGCTCTTCTGACCTTAGCTGTCATGTGGTATTAATGCTGCCCATTATGGACACAAGCAATTTTCACCCATGTATTAATTATATGTTTTAAATTTGATAACACCAATGTGTTTCGTATCCCCTAAACCTCCAGGGATGTATACAGTTTAATACTGGCAACTTCTAATTGTGGGAAATACGAAAACGTCTTTTAAAACTACATTTCCCAGTAGAGACGTGCCATAGAACATGTTGCGAAACACACAATAGCCAGCAAGTGTAATTCTGGGGGGGAGGGCCGGGCTGGACCCGTCCAAGTCCAGTTTTGGATAGTCTGGCGTGGTTCCATTCCATTTCAAAGAGCTGTTTGACAGCGTAACCTTGTCACACTGCCACTCCAATATCCAATCACAGAGCTTGAGGGCTAATCACGGGGTTTATAAAGCAAGGCGGATGTTGTAGTCCCAAACGATAGCTGGGGATTCTGGGTAGTGTAGTGTCTTCGGAAACTCTGTAGTGTCTAAACTCCGAAAAAACAATTTGTTTCTCCGAATCGAAGGTTAAAAACACAAAAGCATTGTACACAATTTAAACCAATCAATATTGTGTAATTAACAAGGATAAACTGATGCTTTTTAGTGGATGAGTAATGGAGATATCACTGTGTAATCATTTGACAGTGTGGGGAATACTTCCAGTTTTATTATGAAAACTTCGAGACCGGAAAAACTGTTTTCACCCATGCTAACTTTACATGGAAGCTGCCCCATATACACGTTCTCCTGGCGAGACCTCAAATCATCTTCGTATATCTATCAAACTGTAGATCCTACACATCCACTGGACGTAGATTATACTCGCTAGAAATCTAATAAAAAAGCATTTTAATGGCCAAACTATTCCACAATTTAGGATTTTCCAGAGAGGGTTATTTGTGAATAAACGACCCTCCGGAGCGTTTGCAATCGACAGGAGCATGTTGTTTCTTACACGACCACTAGATGTGCTACACTTTAAAACGTGACTCTGGGTCGTATTTAGCTTCTGAACAATCGACCTACAGTATATGGTCGTTTTTTGTAGGAGGACAGGCTGGTTCGTTCATGATGGCTCATGTCAGTGATAGTGATGACATCGTTGCGAAATTATTAACAGAGTCATTTTTGATTGAGAAAAGATCAGCTTAATGACCGCCATTAAGTGCTTCATCCAAAAGGACAGGAGGATGGACTTTGTGTTTAAGTGATTTGATCATCAAAGGTAGGCCTAAGTCATTTTCAATGTGGGCCGCCGTGCCGACTGAATTCATTTTTAATTGTTACTTGGCTGTGGGTGCCCTGTCATGATAGGTGTTTATATAAATGGTGTTGTTTTGTGTGGTAGAGGGTCGCTGTCATTGATGCGTTTTGCACCTCGGGCCGCTGTTTTGATATTCCGCTGAAGTATACGCTGTGACGTAATATCGCTTCTTTTCTTTCGAGGGAAGGGGGGTCAGAGGGCCTAGGTATAAAAGTCACGGCTCGCCACTGGTCAAACATTTCTTACAGTTTGGGATGTTGCTCGAGGAATTTGGACTTTCTCTAAGTATTTATAAAATGCAATGGTGCTAATCCAAAACCATTTTTCAATCAGCCCTGTCTTCAGAGATTAGACGGTAACTATGCAAAGCTTCTTTTTAACATTAATAGATGTAACCTGAGGGGGGAGGAAACCTGACACTCTGCTCTCGGCTGATACATTAATGATCATCTGAAGAGTATCCTCTTTCCATCTCTCTGGGATCTGATATGAAGTCAGTGTAAACAAAAAGATCACAGACTGATTCTGTTATGTGCTGAGCAAGCTGTTGTTTTAATGCTGTTGAAACTCAGCCATGTTATAAACAGCAACAGGAAGGTCGCTATTGTCAGCATCACAATAACACCTGGATTTTTCTATGTATATTACTTGATTTACAACAATTCAAAAGTATGTAGCTACACAGATCAGCTATCAGTCTCCTGGCAACCAGTGAGCTAAAATAACTTCCTCATCAAATGAATGTGGACTCTTTGGTGTTTATGATGTGCTATATAACTTATAATAACAACTGGCCATCTTAGTGTCCTGACAGTGACCTTTGGTTTGGGCAGATAGATTTGTTTTCAAGTTTGGTGTTTTCAGTTTCAACGTTTATTATTTTGACATTCACTTAATCATTTAGTTTTTTTTTTCAAGCAAGCATGTAAGAGGTTACTGCTTTGTATTAATCTTATGTTAGAACAAATGTAATTTATTAGGGAGTTTTGGCTTGTTGTTCAGACATTTCTTTAAGTCACCTTAGGTATTCTTCAAAATGTTCAATAAATAAATTATTACAAACAAGACAAAATTGCAAGATCGATAACAAAATATGTACATTCCTGCCCTGGCACAAGATTCAATATAACGTAGTTAGTTTTTTGATCATCACTACAGACCTTTTTTGTCGACATTTCATCTCCGTCTCTACTCCCATGTTTTTAATGGGTTTCTTTGTCCATTTTCTAACAGGCAGAGAAAAGACCAAAACTAATTTTCTGGTTTCATATTTTTGTATTTTGTGTCTCCACTGTGACATGTTAACATGCTAGTTCCAAACCCTTTCCACCCTCTGTCTGAAACCAGAGCCCAGTCTGCTCTGATTGGTTGGCTGGCCGGCTCTGTTATGATTGGTCAACTTTAGAGATGTCCCACTAGCCCATCAGGTACATTATTTTTGGAGTGCTAGCCAATAGAAGCTCAAGTGTAACGTAGTGATTACTGTCTTGTTCAAGTTAACAAAGGAGCCCAATGGAGGCGTTTCAGTCGGTGTGTTGGAGAGAAACTCTATCTGGGGGGAACTTTGGAATTTTAGCCTTTGCAGACCATTTACATGCACAAAAACCTTTATAAACACACCACAGGAAAATAATAACTCAAAAGAGCATAATAGGCAACCTTTAATTCCAACAAGGTCTTTAAATTTGTGTTGCTCATAATTGTTGAATTCTATTTTAATGCATTTCAAACTGGGATTAACTTCAAACTGCAAATAAAACATAAAAAGTAACTGAATAAACACATGGCTTGTAAACCAGATTTTATGAGTTGTTCCAACGCTACGATTTCTACTTTACGAGGGCGGACAGGAAGCAAAGAGGCTCACTAATCCTCCTTTGGTGTGGTCATTTGATCATGTAGCCTATGCAAATACCCAGCATGCCCTTTGCAGAAACACTCCTGTGACTCTTATCAGAGCCATGTGATGTGTGTGGCACCTGCAAGCAGTGCCAAGGTTCAAGAAAGCCAAACAATGGGTTTAATGTTGTGATAGGATTTGAAGGGTAATTTAACAATTGTAATGTATGCACTATAATGGAACATTTGATTATTTTAGAGCTAATGTGCTATTATATTCACAACCTAATCGTACTTGTTGCGTATTTACACTTAGTTTCAGCATATAAAAATGTCCCTTTTGTAAGTTGTTACCTTTTTTCTATCTAACTTTACAAAAAAGACAGGTTTCTCCATACCAAATATTGAAAGAGCATTTGCATATGTTGTTGACTTTTCATTTGGCAGTTTCTACTGAACAAAGTTCCTTGGAGGACGCAGCAGTTGCACACCTTGTTAAGTAACAGATCATAGCGGTATCATTTGGACACATATTTCTTTTCTGCCATGTTTGACTTCGATGTGACCTTTGAGACGAAAAGCCCTGTTGACATAAAGGAGTCCCGCCATAGTTCTCTTTAATAAGTTACCATGTATTCTGTTATGTGTGGCTGAGCTTCAGAAAGCACGGCAGGAAGGGAACACTGACCACGTTCAGAAATTACTAACCAGCTGCAAAGCTTTTCAGAAGCACAGTGTTTGAGCTGGAGGGAGAGAAAAGGGGGAGACAATGACAAAGGGAGACAAAGAGAGGAGGAGGCTCCAAGGGCACGAGGACTGCGCTGCCCTCATAATTGAGCCTAAGGTTTATTAGAATCTCAGGTGTCCTCCCTTGTGCCAGCTACTGGTGACCCGTAACAGCAGAAGTTGAATGAGTTGATGAGGGGAATATTGTTTTGTGTCTGATGTATAACAATGCTATTTTAGGATTTGTATTATTCGTTGTGTGGACATAGAAGGCACGGAAACATAAATGCTGTTTTTTCTTTGAAACATCATGTATGCTAAATATAATGTGAGATTATGTAAGGCTGCAAGGACCAAAACATTTTTAAATGTATAACTTTCTTACTTTTCTGACTTAACTTCTAGCAATCTTGAATTAAAGGTCCCATGTCATGGCCATTTCTACTGATCAGAATTCCATTGTGAGGTCTACTAGAATAGATTGACATTGTTCAATGTTCCAAACTCACATTGGTTTCTCACAGCATCTCTGTATAGTCTGTGTATTCACTCTCTGTCCTAAACGGCTTGTTGGAGCTCCTGCCCCCCTCCCCCTATGAGCCCACTGTGCTCTGATTGGTCAGCTCGCCCACTCTGGTCTGATGAGTCCACCACCGTTACAGCGGAACATCAGTGATTATGTGTTACAATGGCGTTTGTTAGCAACCGGGAAATGACACCAGTAATGACAAACAGATGAGAATGCTTTGTCGAGAAGTTTGTCGGGGGACATCTTACTTCTTCCTTCTCTCTGTCTATACCCGTGTACACTCATGTTCCGATTAACCCAGCTTCCCCAATGTCTTTCTTTTTGGTGTCTATATACGCTGGGATCCGGAGTCATGGATGATCCTGCGGTCCTGTGTCCTGGATCGCGAGCGCTGGATCTTGAGTCGTGGCTGTGGTCCTGGATCATAGGTCCTGGATGGATATCCTCGTGGATTCATCTTCCTATTATACACACATGCATTTCCAAACATTTGGACTACCTATGTTGCAAATGTATTATCTTTTCAATTTACACACGGCATCTATTGCACGTCTGTCCGTCCTGGGAGAGGGATCCCTCCTGTTGCTCTCCCTGAGGTTTCTCCCATGTTCCCCTTTAAACTGGGTTTTCTTTGGAAGTTTTTCCTTGTACGATGTGAGGGTCTAAGGACAGAGGGTGTCGTGTTGTCATACTGATATTCTGTACACACTGTGAAGACCACTGAGACAAATGTAACATTTGTGATATTGGGCTATATAAATAAACATTGATTGATTGATTGATTGATTGATTGATTGATTGATTGAATGCTGCGTGGGCTCTGGGTGCCGTGTTGGCGGGGCGTTGCGTGGTTCGCTGCTCCGCCCTTTGAGGCTCGAGGAGCAGACAGTGTGAGCTGTATTACTGGTGTTGTTTCCTGGTTGCTGCGAGACAGCGAGACACCGCGGACCTCAGCCTGAGCACACACACACACTCACAGGTGTGAGGAAATCCGCGGAGCTGCGGCTGAGAAAAGATAAGGCTGAGTGAGTGGGTGTTTCTCAATGTCGAGGACGCTTCCTTGGTAGGACAAGTCCCTCCGAGTCAGGTCCTTCGGAAGCGATCCAAGAATCCTTCCAAGGTTGCGGTCGGATAATCCAAAAATCAGCTCCTAACGTCTATTCCTTGACCTCTGAGTGAAACGTCACGGGGTTAAGGGATAGTGGATAGGAGAATTCAAAAGGACTTAGGAGAAGAGACTGCGGTACTTTAGAGAATCCGAATGCACTTTCACTATCCGACGTGTTTATGATGCGCCAGCGGACGTCATGAATGTGGGTGTGCTGCTGTGGGGAAACTATGGAAACTACAGTTTTCTATACAGCGGACTACAACATGGATGTTTAATAAGAACGAGGGACTACTGTAAACTCATCTAGAGACTCTGCACCGTGCTCTGATGCTGCTTGCTTTTGCTTTATGACGTGGACAACAGAGAAACATATTCTTCAGGACCAAAGTTGGAATTGAAATAAAAAAGGAAAGTGAAACTTATGCTCGTCACCCTCTCCCTCCGGTCCACATTAATACAAATGATCCCAATACGTATGATTGTATGAACTATGAAAAGATCTTAAAATCAATACAAATGTATTTATTATAAACGTTAGTCCTTAACATCTATCACTGCGTATATCACCATTCAAACATCTTTTAAAAGTTGAACAAACCCCACACAGCTCAGTGAAATGTTGACTTTATTTGATCATTTCAGTAAAAACTAACGTTCATATTCCTCTTTTTGATTATAATACTGATGAACGTTCAAAACAAAGCACTTTGGCAACTTACCACATACGTTTTAAAATGCTTAATAAGCACCGTAACTTTCATCATATAATTTCTCCATCATAATCGGTTGTTTCCGTGAACGGCCGACTGTTGTGTGACGCAAATGCTGCGGCTGCAAGGCATTGTGGGGCAGCATTTTCTCCTCTCCTTTCTGTGAGGAAGGTCCAGTGATTCCTAAGCTAAAGGAGGTTATAAAGGAAGTTTGAAACCTCCTTTCCTATCATTCTCATCATTCTAGAGAATTCGAACGGCACTTATCATGGCTGCCACTGAGGGACTTCCGGGTCATTTCACTCCTTTAGGAAGGTTCCTAAGCTAAATGGACTATTCGACTTCAGCCCTCGGAAAACAAAGAATTGTGGAACAGGCTAACAGGTGTGCATCATATGCGAGGCCCCGCCATAAATGGAGCGCAATTTCCGCCAAAAATGTGGAAATTGGTCCGTGTGCAAAGCATTGTGGGGATTTTTTAAGACCGGAGTCTACACATGTGCAGCCTCGAAAATTTCCCGCAACGAAGTACGCCGGGCTCTGTAGAATTCCAAGTATGCTGGACAGGAGCCGTTACGTCACTATGACCGTTACGTCACTATGACCGTTACGTCACTATGACCAGGAAGAAAAAAATGGAAAAATATAAATGTCCAACGAGGCGTTCTGGGGCAGCATAGACAGGTCTGTGTTAGAGTTTTACTCGCTACAGGGTGTACTTTGAGGGTTTGTGACTGCAGACCGTTTACATGCAGAAAAACCTTCATAACACACGGGGACGGGTAACAACCAGAAAAGCATGTCATGGGATCTTTAAGGATGGCTTCTCACATCGTCACCAGCCGAAGCCTCAAAATATCAATGACATCCGTTCGAATAACTTGCAGCAAAGACTTTGTTTATGTTATATTTATTTCTAATATTTTAAACATTGAAAATGTTTCTCCATATTGTAAGATTCCATATTATACATAAGTAAACAGTATCTAAAATGCCTGCTCCAGCCTCCTATTAGTCTAACCCAAACATTAAATTCATCGTAACTGTAAGATGAGGATAGTCAGCTAATTTGTTTGGCCACCTGGTGTCAAATATTTTGAATTGTTTGCTTTAATACAGTTCAGTGGTTGTCAAAACTGTTGCATATCATACATCCAACTGTTGCAGTTGCATTGTTGGTCTGTGAAAATACCAGGAACAACGATGTATTTCCATCGTTGTTCCTGGTATTTTCACAGACCAACAATGCAACTGCAACAGTCTTCGAGACTTTATCGCCCTATGCGTATACAAAGATAATTCATATTTATTTCGAAGTTGCAAAAAAAACAAGCCAATACTAAAACTTTTTCTCAGACTTAAAGGACATTCTGTTATCGATCACAATACCAGTTTCTGCAGCATGTTAGAGACATACAAAAGCTATA